>NC_034419.1:17978042-18166440 GCF_002078875.1 Numida meleagris
CTTTTTCCTTTTTCCTTTTTCCTTTTTCCTTTTTCCTTTTTCCTTTTTTTTCCTTTTTCCTTCTTTCTTTTCTTTTTTTCTTTTTTTCCTCCCAAAGTATTTTTGAAGTAGCATTTGAATTTGAGTTTGCATGGAATTTGTGGAAGATGAAATGTCAGAGTAGAGCAATCAAATGATAATCCTAATGATCTTTGTGCTGGCAGTGTCTACTGTGTTTGTAGTCCAGTAGGTTCAGAGATATTACCAGAAATTGGACAAATATTGTCATTTTCCTGTGAAGAAATTATTTCAGGCTTCTTTGTGAGGTAGCGTGCTCTGCTGAGAGTAAACCAGAAATAATTTATTCAGTGAACATTCCTGACAATTCTGAAGTGAGAACAAATATTTCTAGGATCCTTGTGGTTACAGAAGTTGACAATTTGCCCACAGATATCCTCCCCTACTAAATGCTGCCTCGTGGTGTCAGGTTGAAAGCTGATAGCCAGCAAGTGTTTTTTTTTTTTTTCCAAAAGCTCTTCAGGAAGGTCCTTCAAAAATTAATTTCAGCTACTCTGCAGTTTTGCACTGTTTCACAGTGCATTGTGTTTGGGTCACAGTCCAGGAAGAAGAATCGAGTGTGGTGGTTTTGGCGTTTTGTTCCACAAAAAGAATCCAAAGGAATCTTAATCCAAAAGGAGTTGTCTGTCTTTCTTTTATAACCTTTGCTGCTTATATTTTACTCAGAAGATCACTTAAAGAAGTGAATGTGTTCTTTTAATATTTTTAATTAAAACCATTTCCTTTGAGACCCAAATATTTTCACTGAAACCTGAGATCACTTTCTGAACACAGACCCCCCCGCAACACGGGGCTTTGTGCAGCTCCACGCGTTCACTGGGAGAGGCAGTATCCATCACTGGTGAACACCAGCATCGACTTGTTTAGTAGCAAGAAATCTAATTGTATTTACTTGTGGTGAGTACATGACTCAGTCCAACATAGGTACTGACTTAAACAGCGCCTTCTATTTCCACCCTTCAGTTAAGATGGAAGTGAGTAAGCCCACGAGGAGGGGGAGGAGTGCACGAGCTGAGGGATGTGAGGTTTCTAAATGCTGTTTTCTTTATTTTCTTGTGCTCCTCATTCTCTTGCATTCCTCTCCCATTACTCGATGGCAAGTTGTTTCATCTCGTGATGTATTTCCGTGTCTTGAAGTGCAGCCCCAAGTGAAGCTGTGCACACAACTTCACGTGCGCTTGTCTCTGTGCTGCTTTACAGGCTCCTTCAGCAGGCACTTTATGGTCTCTCGTTGCCGTATTTGCAAATTAAAGTGATCTTTTAGAAGCATTATTTAACAGGGAATTTCCGAGGCGCTGGTTCAAATAAAACCTCTCTAGCTGTTGGCTGGGGAGATAGATGGGTTTTGTCTCCTGTATTAGGGAACTGATTGCGATGTTGTCATTGCTGGACCCCCGGGCTCAGGCTGGGTTATTTTGTATTCTGCTCTTCTGCAAGTCCAGCTTCCTCCAATGGTTACAGCGAGAGGCAGAGAGGAATATTAAACATCCATAAATGAGTCAAGTCACATATGGAGTGTTCAACACATGGCCGCCTCTTTTACAGGAAGCCTTGTTGTTATATAAAATAAAAGTCTATATTCTGTCCAGCTTTCCCCGCAAGGTTGGAAGGGAGATGAAGATCAATCATTGATAAAGGTAGCCCATGGCAGTGGGTAGATGAGGCTGTCAAGCCAAGTCAGAAGGCAGTAAAGCACACAAATATTAAAATATTTTGATTCTTAGAAGCTTTTACTTACAACCTTCAGTTTTTTCAGCCTGAGGCTCCTGGTTCCCTGCAGCCTGCAGAACCTCCTCACCTGATGCTGAACAGCATTTCTAGCAAGTGCTTTCAACAGGAAAAAGCCCTGATGCCTTCGTTCTTTGTGTGAATTTTAGAACTCTCGGAGAGCTGAGGAGTGAATTACCAAAAGATGTGTGCGCGTGTAATATATTACATGTTCCATTTCTTATCTGACTAATAGAGGGCTGGGAGAGAGGCCTGAAATGCAAATAACACTGCCGATGTGGCAGATGAAGCGTAGCATGTCTTTCCAGAAACACGGCGTCTACACGGCGAGCCCTTCTCAGCGGTGTTTTGTGGCCAGGCCGTGCAGGATGCGCTCGGCCCGGAGTGCTGGGCTGAAACCCAGTGGGCTTAGCTCATGGGGGCAAGGAGGGAGGAGTGACTCTGCTTTTGTGTGATCTGGGCAGTAGCAGCTGTTGACCAGCGTAGAGCTCAGGTCCAGGAGCATGCATCTAGAAACAGCTGGTGGTAGTTTTCTGCTTCTTTTGAAGTGCTTTACGTTTGGCAAAGGAAAAATGGCCTTTACAACCTGGAGCGCTCAAAATGCCGTTTGTACCTTACTTTACGTTTTTCAAATAGAAGATATTGCAGACAATCCACCAGATACAAAGTTGGAGACTTATTTAGCCAGAATAAATAAAATGGCCAGGACACCATTATGCTGCAGAGAGATCTGTTGGCCCTGACGTGGGGGCTGTGAGGCCCGTGCAAGGAGATCTTTGAATCACTCATCTTTAATAGCTCACACTTCTCTTTTCAGATTAAATTATGGTAATATTATTCTGTAAAGAATGGTACTAGAAAGAGAAGTTTGGGATATTCTAATGATTGTTTGTCTCCTGGTTTTAGACCAGAGCTATAATGAACAGAGAATACCACAACCCTTTAGTGCTGTTCTGTGGTTTAGGACAGGGCTTTTGGGGATTCTGGAGAGAGAAGAGGAGCTACGCTGGTCATTTTTGTATTGTAGTCTTAAAAGTAAGGAAAGGTTGAGCATGATATGATAATGAAAATCAGTTTCAAATAGGAAAATAGGTTAGAAAATAGTTTGAGGACATTCTGGATCAAAGCCATAATGTACTGTGATTTTTAAGGTATTCTTCCTTTATTACTTGGAAATTTGCTGCTTTGCTAAAGACCAGTAGTAATTTGTTTGCCTGGTAGCAGCAGGCACAGCTGCAGGGTTCCTCTGCTCCTCCTGCTGGTGGCACTTGGCTGATGTCTGCAAGCATCAAGGACAAAGGATGAGGAATTTGAAGAGGTAGAAATCGCAAATAAATAATTTGCAGCCCAGAAGTTGAACTGTATCCTGGGTTGCATCAAGAGAAGCGTGACCATCAGGTCAAGGGAGGTGATTCTGCCGCTCTGCTCTCATACGATCCTACCTGGAGTTACTGAGTCTAGTTCTGGAGCCCCCAGCACAAGAGGGGCATGGAGCTGTTGGAGCAGGTCCAGAGGAGGGCCGTGAAGATGATGAGAGGGCTGGAGCACCTCGGCTACCAGGACAGGCTGAGAGATGTGGGGTTCTTGAGCATGGATAGGAGAAGGTTCCAAGGAGACCGTACAGCCCTTCCAGTACCTGAAGGGGCCTACAGGAAAGCTGAAGGGAGAGGCTTTTTGTAAGGGCAGGTAGTGACAGGACGAGGGGAAATGGTTTTAAAATGGAAGAGGTAGATTTAGACTAGATATCAGGAAGAAATTATTCACTATGAAGGTGGTGAGACACTGCACCAGGTTGCCCAGTGAGGTTGTGAAGGCCGTCCATCCCTTCCCCACACCTACCAGCCATAAAGGAGAGTCATAAACCAAAACTGACCTTCCTCTGCTCAGTGGTTAAAACATCTAGGCCCAAAAGAACAACTCTAAAATTTTCTGTGTATGAAGTTCGTAGCAACTTTTCTAAGAACAAGTATTTAAAAAACAAATACTTCTTCACTGTTAGTGAAATTCCTCTGTAATACGCCCTGTGGGGGAATGATTGCTTGAAGGAAATGATGCTAGCAGAATCTTTCTCTGCAAATGGGAAAGGTCTTCGGGCTGCATTCATTAAAACTAAGAAGCTGTTGTGTGGTTAACTAATTTTCTTGAAGCTAGAAAGAAAGGAACAGCAGAGAATGCATTTTCCCTGATGAGCTGATCTTTCTGGTTGGGCATGAGCAGTGTCATTTCTGAGAAGCAAAACAAGAGGAATATATGCAAGACAGATCATTCGGATGTGTAAACTGAATTTTATCCATAGCTTAAGAAGAGTTATAAACCACTGTAGAAAGTGATGTGTTTACTGGAACCAAGTGAACTATTCCAGTGACAAAATGTTGTCCATCAGCCCTTCCTTTGCCTTGCTCTCCACTCCTTCCCTGGAGCACTGACCCTCAGGACTGCAGCTGCACAAGGCCAGGTTCTCATGGTGAATAAATGTGAGGGAGTTTTTGCTTCTTTAAGGTGTTTTTGAAGTCTCCTTTCACTTCAGGTATGAGATTCTGAACATTTTGAGGTCATTAAGGGATGACATGGCTGGAACAGACACCTTGTTCTTTCTTGATAGATTGCTGGATGGTCTTGGACAGAAGAAATTGGAAGGCTGATAGTCTTGCTAGGGACCTACCCTGTGTATCATGTCTACCAGTGCTGGCAGAAACAAAAATATTCAGGAGCTGACTCCTGGAGCAGCACGGAGGGACAGATGGGCTGTGGGGTGTTCTGTGCTGCTGGGAGATAGCAAGAAAATCTCTCAGGAGGTTTAATTTCAGTAATGACCACTGCATAATTTATTCACAAGTATTTCTATAGAAAATGCTGGAGGACTTAAGTATGCACTCAATAAATGATTCACGTGTGTCAGTAACAAGAAGTTGAGTGAAAAACGGAGTATTTCTGGATATTTTGTTCACAACTCGGAGATATTCCCGCTATTCAAAATGCTGGCATACTGTGGGTTCATGAGCAGCGTGATCTTAGGAGAGACGTTTTGATGATACTTTGATTCTTAAAAAGCTCTTGCTTGTGATAACTGCAACCTGACAATGGATTGCCATGGCTGGAGCAGTAGTCCGTGCTATGAAAGATTTGTAAGAGGGTCTTAGAAACAAAGCAGGTGACCTTGCTTGAGATTGTCTGCTCCAACTATTTTCAGTTTGTCCAAATAAATGGAAGTGAAGTTTCATGTAGTAAATCCCGCATCTTCAAGATACTCCTCCAAAATTGCCTTTGCAATTTGTTTTGTCATTTAGAACACACCATCGTGGGTAGAGACATTATTTAAATGCTCGGTAATCTCTATCCTTCATAGTAGAAAATAAAATCCATTTGTTTCAATCTGCAGAGAAAACATATTAGAAATAAAATCCAAATGTAACTGCACAGATGTAACGTCCCAGGCAAAATCCAAGTTGTCAGCGTGCTATTGGAAGAAGCTCTCTACCTGTCAAGTAGAAAACTCTTCAACCGACAACATGCTCAGGTTTTCACTGCCCTTCTGTGTGCTGCACTTCATTTTGCAGCCCAGGGGTCAGTGTAGAGTGGTGTCACACTGCGACAGGTCAGGAGTCTCTCCAGCTTCATTTTCACTCTTGTTGCTTCAGTAAAAAGGCACAATTCAGGGCTGAGATAAAGCAGCTGGTATTCCTAGTCCAGTAGCAGCGGCAGTGATTCCTCCCAACTCAGATTATCTGAAGAACACAAAAGCAGTGTAGCCATAGGCTTCCTCAGACAAACCATCCCGGAATTGTGCAGGATTAATTACATAAAGAGCAAATAATGTGGTTGCACAAAGTACAGTGCTTTGCAATGCTGGAAAACCAAGTCCTTTATTCTCATAAACACTGCATATTGTAGTATCCCTCTAAGTAAAACAAGCATTTTAGAAATGGCTTTTCCATCAGCTGCAAGCTATTTATAGTTATTGGAAGCTTTATTTTATGAGCATCTATTATTTCACCTCGCCAGCCACTAGCATTGTATGGATTCTGCTTTTCCCCTGGCCCAGCTCTCCTCTTGGCCTCCTCAGTTCATTTTTTGTTCCTTTCCATGGCATCCACGTTACTCTTTTTTCTTCTCTTAGAATCATAGAATCACTGAGGTTAGAAAAGACATCCAAGATTACCTAGTCCAACAGCCCACCTACCACCAGTATTTCCCCTCTAAATCATGTCCCTTGGTACAACGTGTAAACGTTTCTTGAACGCTTCTTCTATGCCAGAGAGGACTTGGATGAGATGCTCTGCCCAGGTTGAGTTGTGTTGATTCTGGATTTTTATTTAGATACGTGATAAAGTACCTGCAGTGTGTCCCAGTTTCTTGCTCATTTATATGCTAATAATAGGAGTTATATTATGTAGAAGGCAAGAAAATAAACAATTAAGAAAAACAATTAGATTAATTCCTGTCTTAATGCTATGCATTAAGAGAGCATTCGGGGTAACAAATGCACATAAATTTGAAGTCTTGATTAAATAATAATATTTATAGCAACAATAAAGAAAAATATGGGAGTAAGGGAATTAAGTGACCTTGAATCCAGGTACATTATTACTGTATAGATACTGTTTGACTTTAATTTTTATTAATGTAGATAATGGCTTACATGGGCCTTATGGCTGCATTACTAGTGCTCTAAAATTTAATTAGATTTTTAGAGCAGCCGTTAATGTCTTCTCTAGGATTATATAATTCAGTGGGAATGCTAGCAAGCTTCATCCATTTCATTTCATTAGGCCCTGCAAAGAAACTGGAATGAGATATTTTCGTCTACAATATCTCAAATTCCTGAATCATTTTCATAAGACAAATAAATGCCATCGTGACCGCTTGTTGTCCTCCTAATGCAGTTTATATATCACACAACAAACCTTGGGAAGAAAAATGCTTTCTTGTAAAATATTCTATTCTTTGGAGCAAGCCTTTTGTCAGATCCAAGGCAGCAATAACTGTGCCACCTCGCCTTGGCAGCATGCGGTCATCTGCTGTGCACCCAGTGTGTATGCGGAATGTACGTTGTAGTGTTCTGTTTTCGTTAGAAAAGAAGTGGCTTATCTGTTAAAAATATGAGTATAAATTTATCAGGAGCTGTGTTCAGAACTGTAGGAAGCAGCAGCTGTGGTGGTGCTGGAAGAAAGGCACTGGATTTCATCCAGTTTCAGGCATGGAAGCAAATCTCAACTGAGAAGTGTATAGATAATATCCTAGACTGATTTAATTCAGACTAAGCAGGGTCAAACAATAGAGATGTAAAGCTAGTGCCAGGGATGTCTGTTTTCTATCTGGCATGTACAAGTGACTATCCAGAATAAGCTGCTGACAGAAATTTGGCGCGCTGATGACATGTTTGCAAGATCTTGTGAAGTACGCACTTTTTATTATATGTTATGGGCTGACATCTGTAGTTCGCATTGTGTGAAGGACAAATGAAGAGCTGCATACTTTGGCATTACTCAGACTGGAACTGGTCTATGTACTTGGATATGCTCACTGAAATTGAGTGTGAATCTTCATTCACATGACCACCTTACCTTCTCTCTACAAGATAATATTATGGTAATTTTATGCATGGAAAAGCAATAGGAAATAAGTTTAAGGGTCCTGAGGTATTTTGTTCTATGTTTGGTTTTCATCAGCATGTGTACAACTTCCCGTGTCTTCAGTAGCTTGCCTAAAATTCATGTATTTGTGGTCCTCTCCAGCAGGTGACCTGCCATGACTTAATTCAATTTTTTTAATTATTCATGAATGAACTTCGTGAGTCTTTTCTAAATAAATACGGAATAGGTCTTAGCCTGTAAGTTATCATGATTGTTAACATCTTAGAGGTGAGTGGTTGGTTTGCACTCGATGTATGGATCCATCAAGGATTATTAAGTCCTCTTTGGCTGGAGGAGCACAGGTTTCAGAACGAAGTTTCTGCTTGTGGGATGTGACTGAGAGGCAAGGAAAGATGCAGTGCAGTTCACAAACAGGGTGTGCTGCAGTTGCAGGTAAAACCTGGAGTGAGTTAGTGCATGCCCTGGGATAGAAGATTTGGAAAGGTTTGGTGCTGACTGTTTCCAGCACTCGTGTGCCTGCTCAAGAGGAAGACAAAGTGCATCTTCCTGTGCTGGGAAACTCTGGTAAGCATAGTTCTGCCCTGTGTCACGGTGATGACTGAGAGCATGTTTTATTGCTGCACTGTAGAAATGCTAATAGATCAAAGGATCAGTTGTGTTAGTTAAAGAAATTATAACGATACCTGTCAGCGACGTTATTTATGAAGCAGTCATTGAGTATAGAATAAATCACTTAACTTGTAATTATATGGTTAACTCACTAAGAATTAAGCATGTCAGAATCATCAGACAATACAAAAAATAGCTGCAGGTTCTGCAACAGTGCCTAAAAGTGAAAATGCTCGTGTTTCCTCCATTGTAGTCTATGCAGGAATTCTATTAAGAGAGAAGGTGAAAATTCTGAAGGAAACGACACAGTTGTTTAATATCGGTGCTGACGAGCAAGGAAAGTCTGATGTGTGTTATTTTTAAGTTTTGAAGGAGAAGGACAATGAGTGTGGTGTTGATTGAGTTCCCATGAGCAGGGAAATAAGAGGCCGTGAGCGAGTGAAGAACCTGAGACTGGTGGGCCCAGTCTGCCCTTTGTGGTGCTGAGCAGATGGAGCTAGAGCTTTTGTTGGCCAGGAAAAGCCAGCGTCCCATGACAAGCATTATTCCTTCAGCAGTGTTCATTTAACTGAAGGCCTTCATTACCTGTTTCGTGAGTAGCTGTGGCACGATTCCACGTGAAAGCTTTGCCAACAAAAAACAAAGCAAAAAAACCACCAAAACAAATAAAAACCTCACATCAGCTGGTCAAAATATCCAGAGCACCTCGGGAGATGCGAACTACAAGTCCTGCATTTATTCTGAGCTGAATGCAGCAGTACCTGGGCTGCCACTCTTAAGAATCAACGGGTGCAGCACAAGTATTATCCAAAGGAGTTCTTCAGCACTTGTGGGGCTGTGAGTGTCTGCCCACGTCCTCAGGTACTTCTACACTTTGCTCTGTGCATTTCTTTGCCGTTCAGCATCCCAAAAGGCTCAGTGTGAATGGATCAAAATCTTTATCTGTGTTGCTTCCGAGTGAGCTCGGTGTGTGGAAGGGGTCCACTGCTTATGGAACGCTCTGCTTTGCCCCAGAGGGACTTCTCTGCATTTCATATCTAAATAAAAATCATTTTTAAATCAAAGAAATCTACTCCGCAGTTAGTAGAATTTCTAAAAACATGGTTAATCCTAAAAAGCTTTTCTATTTGATATTTAATAGAGCGGAGTTAATAATTCATAATTTAATGTATCTGATTAATTTTGCCTCTTTTTCTCGGAAAGTCTTCAAAGCTCGTCGTTATCTCAAATGTACTTATTCAAAATGACTCGGTGACCTCTCTGTGTCACTTATTCTTGATTCAGTTTTTCATAGCTTCTATTGGTTATCATCATTCATTATTTCTTTTGCTAATTGAGTAATCACAAGCCCAGTTAAAAGTATGTATGCAAAAACCTGTGGCAGGAATGCATACTGAAAATCGTATTTAAAATTCCCTTCTGCAAAGTGTAATTTCCAAATGTACTTTCAGTGACCGTTGATGCTAATAGGCCTAGATTGCAGATGATGCACAGAAAATAAACTCATAAGGAAGATTTTGAGGTGAGGTGGTTTGAATACTCCAACCAATATTCATATCAAATGCAAAATGCCACTTTCCTCAAATTGCATATAACTGAACCAATACCAGAGGTATTGATGATGCCTGTCCTAGAGATCTCTGAGGCACAGTGAACTGCTGATGTTCCAAATGCAGAAGTCCTGATGTTGACTGGGGTTGCTCTCAAGGAGACAAGGCAGGACAATTCTCGGGGCCCCCTCACGGTGCTGGTACTCTGCATTGTCCCCAGAAGAGCCTGTGTGCGCAGGTGCTGAGCTTTGCTTGCTCTTGCAGCAAAATCTGCCTTCAGGGTTTTATTTTTCCTCGGAGTCCATAAGAAATCAGATTCCGAGGAGATTCTGTGCTTGGAATTGTCAAATCCTAACGCCTTTAGACCTAAATGTGGTCTGTAGCATGCTGTGACTGTTCTGTTGTTGTTCAGCCTTGATACTTTTCAGGTTTCTCTGAATTTACCATTCACCAAGGCCACCCCTGTGCCCAGTGCCTCCTGCACGCTCTGTTCTTGCTCTCCTCCCGCTGGCCAGGCTGCGTGTGCTCAGGGCAGGCTCCATGAGCACCTCTCCTTGCTGTGTGGGACAACCAGGGATTCTTTGAAGAAAAACAAATGATGGAAGGATCTTGTCCTGGGAATTGATTGTGCTTCCGTATCCAAGTGATGATCTCACTCTACAAATTGTAGAAAGATAATGAACCTTTGCTAGCCGATACATTGAAATATGCAATGCCTTTAATAGCACGAGTTTGATTTTCATAATAATATATGACTAACTGCATACACTTATTAAAACCAATATTCATATTATTAAAACCAAAGTTCAGGAGAGGGACAGTGGAATTATACCCGGACTGAGCTGTCCAGCAGCCCAGCAATGCGCTCTTTTCATTATAGGGATATCATTCCTTTGTCTTCAGCGTGCCATTTATTTCACAATTAAAATAATAAAGAAAGCCTTAATAGTCAAATCTGGCCTTAATGTGCTGGTTCCATTAAAAGTAAGGATTTTATTTCACTCTGTTATCTTTCTTCTAATTTCTAGCAGTCTGTGGTGGTCATTTGTGGTGGCCATGCTAGCAAACCAATGTTGCTTGTTAATGAATTTTCCACAAATTAATTTTTTTTTTCCACTAAGACAGCATCAATACACACTAGTAATTATCTTACCAGGACTAGAAATAAAAGAAAACATAAGTTCCTTGACTTTATTTTGGGAAATTAGAAGTACTTCTCTTTTGGCCTTTTTCATTAGAGGCTCTGCTAACTGATTGCAAGTAATGAGGGTGAGCATGAATTGCTAAATACAGCAAATAATGCCTACTTTTAAGCTATGAGTTATCCTAATGTATTTCTAGATGTCATCAGATTTTATTGCATTAGGTCTATCAGTAGTTTTAGGTGACTTTTTCTGGTTATTGTTAGTCACATTTAAATAACCTTTTTTGGAAAAAAAAAAAGAACCTTTTTTTTTTTTCCAGCTGAAGCAAATAAAAGGTATCACCATCAAATCTGATAAATGGATACCCCACAGTTAAGAAAATTACATAGGCTTAAGAGACCTAAGGCAAGAGCAAAAGAATCTGCAAGGAGCAGGATTATCATTCAAGGACAATGAGCATTAACGCTTTCCTCACACCTGCAGTGAGAGGGAGTTGTCTTGAGCTTCTTCATACGTTTATGAAGGCTTAAAAAGCCATGCTAGATCACTTCAGCATAGATCTTAGCATCACTAAGGCCAGGTCATTATTTGCAAGTGAAAATAATGCTGTGGGTGCGCTGTGGTGTTTAAGGAAACAAACACTGAACTGAAGTTGAGCTGCGTGCAGACCCCAAATCTGCTTTGTTGCAATGGCCAGTGTAATTCCTTTGTCAGCTTCGGAGGCTTTTGTGGTGAAAAGAGTGATACCCAAGTCATGTTTAAGATGGGATTGAACGTAAAACAAGAGTTCATTGCTTTAAGTGTTACCTGCTGGAGAAACCAAACAGGGAAGGGGTTAAATAAGTAGTTTCTGTTGCCTTTTTTTTAAAAATATCTAAACAGAAGTGAAACAAGAAAAATTGTCAAAGATTCTGATTGCAGAATATGCACAATATCAGAGATTGCATTCAGAGGCGGCACTGCTTTCCCTGGTACATGCTGTTTGTGCAGTGAATTCCATGGGCTGTGAACAGGATGCCTGCTGGGATGCTGGGAGATCCCATCAGTTATCGTGGCAAATAGATTTGGGACCAGCACGAGCAGGTGGCACGGTGGCCTCGCTGGGGACGCATCGTTCTATGGGGGGAAGCAAAGCTTGATTTTTATTTTGGGGATTTCTGGAGGCTGAGCAATAGAACCCAAGCCCCCTCACGGGCAGCGCTGCTGATGTTCAGCTGCTGTTTCTTTTCCTAAACAGAAATGTAATAGCAGGCAAGTACAGAATTCAGAGGAGTAACCCTCAGTGCAGTATGTATGCATATGGACTGCCTCCTTGCACTACATGATGTCAAGGGATGCAAGACACCCAGTAAAGGATCACTAACCTGCTTCTGCATAAAGCCCTACTTGTAGCAGTGTCGCAGTCCGGCTGCATAACTGGATTGTCCACTGAAGAAGTTTATTATTATTATTATTTTATTATTTTTTACTTGTTTTATGCAGTCTTCTTTAGGAAATAGTGTTCTCAAAAGGCAAATGTAGCTAAGGCACAGGAATACTAGACAGAAAATTTTCCCTTGAGGGATTTTAGAAGTTACAAATTATAAAGCCAATAATAACTTCCATTTAGAAGATGTTTGACAGGAGAAAATGAAAAATGAGGAGAGAATATTTCCGAAGAAATGTATTCCTACTCATTTTCATAAATATGTCCAGAACAGAAGTTGTATGAGGGTATGGCAGCCCAACACGCCAACTTGAATAAAACAAAAATAGCATGTTGTCTTTGTTGACTGCTGTGTCTGAAAGCCTGGCTTTAAATACTCTATCTTAAAGCTAATGAAGGACTTCTGCAGACAATATGCTGAAGGAATGTTAGCAGCCCACATCATCGCTCCCATCCGCCTCTAAGCACGAGCACAGTCTGCATCAGGCGTTAATAACCAGCACAAACGTGTAGCTGTGGGAAAGGGTGTCTATTTTGGTCTTGCTTGTGCTGAAGCCATAGGTATTATTTGGCACTTGGAATGAATATAGCTAGTTAGAAATGCGAACATTTTGGCTTCTATCAAGTTAAATTCAACGTGCAGGTTTTTTTTTTTTACATTTAAAAGAACTGTGATACCATCCTATTCCTAATTTCTAGCACAGTAAGGGTAAATAGGCTAGAGGGTTTTAAAGAGTATAGGTTTAAGAGATTAATTAAAATAATCTAGTATAAGTTTCCTAATGCTCTTTACCACGTTGATGTTGGGATGCTCTTTGGAAGGCGCCCTGGTGCACTTTGTGCTGAAAAGTTCTGTCACTTGGAAGTGGCTCCATGCAATGGTTCTGGCATCATTCTGGGCAAGGTCAAAAGCATCGAGTGTGCAGGTAGCTTGTAATTGGCTGTCTGTGGAAACCGCCAGGGAATTCTCTCTATTACACGCGCTTTGGTGCACTAAGCTGATGCTCCATGGAGCCATCAGAGCAGAGCAAAGGCTTGCCAATGTCTCTCTAGTAATTATTGCAGGTGTGCCATGCTCTTATCAAATGGTCACTAGTCACTTGATGAACTTAAATTTTCTTAGCGATATTTTTCCATTAATAAAGCACACATTGCCATTCAGGGACTTTGTTACATCAGGGAAAGTATTTTTAAGGAAAATCTCAAAGTAAGTCATTCTGATAATTGCAGTGAGCAAAATGAGCCTGAAATCTGTCCATCTCCTGGTCAGGAGAGTTTTGTTCTTCCTGTGTTTATGGAAGTAGGGCAAGACAGACATGGGGATCTGGGAGCCTAGAGTTTGATGATGGCTGAAATTCATCTTGTTTGAAATAAGAACTCAATTTCCCTACATTACTAGAAAACAATTACTTTGCTGAAGCTTAAGCTTCATATACAAGAGAATGGAGATTTTGGAGGGAAGGGAAATGGGAAAAGCCAAGGCTTTGTTGTTGTGGTCTGAAGTAGTTGGTGATTAGTGATTTTTATTTCACTTGCTTAAAAAAACTAAGACGACATGCTTGCTGTTTTCCTCTGCTCTTGGCCTTCACTTTGAGCATGAGTGTTGGCCCTGTCTGACTGCATGAACGCACACAGCAAAGAATAGATCTCTTAATTATTTCTTTACCTAAAAACTTATTAAGTAGGTTAATTTCAAATGTCACATAGATCACAGTGCTTATGTTAACTTCTATGCTAATTACACTGCATTTGACCTAAACAAGTAATTGTGCTCCGCTCTTAAACTATTTCCTTTGTAGTAAATTAATGCAAGCTTTTCATCTTTCTTCTCCAGTTTTATACTGTGTATTTACTTTTTTGGTAGTGTTTTTTTTCTTTAATTCCTCTCATCAGCCTGTTTATATCCATAAATGTTACACTCAGCGTTATGAATTGCAATCTTGTCCCTTGTTTGAATATTCAGCCTCTCTTTGCCACATCTAAAACCTCATCTTCTGTTTGTCAGGCATCATGGCTACAAGGCTATGATCACAGTTCAATAACAGCCTTTTTCTTTGAAGCGGTGCCTATTTTAATTTACAGAAATCTGCTTAAATTAGCCCCCCTTGTAGTTCTCTCTCCAAATCTGACTGTAGTGGTCTGCAAAGAGCTTGGACTCGTAAGCCTCACGTTTCCTGTGATCTTCTTGTGTCTGTTTCCACTCCTCTTCCTGTTGACATTAGGTTTGCTTGTCACGCTGTCGTTTTAGATGTTATGGCTGTAATTCTATTAAAACTACTAAAACTATTGTAATTGATTTGCAGTGCAGTGCTAGTGCCTGCTAACTGTGGTTAATGCAGCATCAGTTCTGCTTTTATAACTCATTGCCGTTACATCAGCCTTACTGACCACAGGAGTCGTGGTTAGATAAGTAGCAATGGACAGGAAAAGAGCTGGAGAAGCTGTTTTAGAAGCTCTCTTAGCTTCGCTAAGGGGTTAATTCTCACTCTTTTGCATAACCATAGAGCTTAGCTACCCACTGAGATGTATATTAAAGCTCTTCCGACTGTTTTTTCCAAGTCCTCTGAGCAGTCCCTTGACAACCTGCAAAGTGGAAGATGAGCTCTGCTGAGGTTGGGAAGTAGGTGGTGTCGAAGGGTAAGTGTATTTGGAAAAAAGCTGTGAAAATTCGCAGCAAAGGCAGCTTGGAGATACCTGAAATATGCTAGGTTTAAGCTTTGGACTTGTATAGACAAGCTGCTGATCCTGGGTTTTCAAAGGGTTTTCAAAATCCGGAGTCAAGAGGCTTAGGTCTGGTCTGAGAACTGAGCAATTCAAACACAAGTGGGTTAAGGTTGACCTAAGCCTACGCCATGACTGCACCTTTTCATCTTCAGATAATGCTTCTAATATCTGCACATAGCCTGGCTTTCTGTCGTCAGGCTTGAAGCACTGGTGCTTCCCTAGGAAAGCCACTTTAAGATGGAGAAGAGAACTTTAGCTTTGCCACAGATTGTCATAGGCCAAGTCTACAAGGCTCAAAATCTTCTATGTATCATTGGCTGTGAACAAAATGTCTGGGCTAGGACAATTGAAAAATAGCTGTGTTGTATTTTATATCAAAATGCACTTCTAAGGATTGTCTGTAAGTGGTGCAGTGTGTGATTTCATGCTTTATTGTTCCTCAAGCTGTTCAGTTTACAAGGAAAAAGTATTTTTCATTCTCCTAGCTGCTAGCTTTGCCAACGCAACGTGAGCTCTGAAGCTCAAGCTGTGATTGTTCTGGCTTGTACATTTTCATTGGTAATAAAGAATCCACAGGGTGAATTCCTCTGTTTCCCCTGCGAAGCACCACGATCTTCTGGGATTTCACAGGCAAAACTGAGCAGGGAATAGCAGCCCCAGAAGGACGAGAGCCATCAGAGAAAGGCCACGAGTTTGGGAAAGCATCCATTTAGACTTGTGCAAAGAGGAGCATCGCTGAACAAGAGGTGAAAACATAATTAAAACATGAAAACAGAGGAAGTTTTCTGAGGTGGATTTACAGAACTGAAGGATGTTATCTCAAGGTGATGGTGACAGCTTTGTAGCTTGGGTGCTTTCAGTGAAATGGTGGAAAGAAGATAGAATTCTTCCTCGCTGGAGATAGTTCAGGCATTTGGAAAACATTGATTTAGAAAATAGCCATATATTTAGGATATTTTAAAGTCTACTAGATTTCTTTTTTTAAGTAGGACGGCTTTGTTCTCCTTTCTTTGATGTTTTTTCAAGAACACAGTATTCCAAAATTCCTTTTTCTGAGATGTGAATTGTTTCAATACCTATTTGTATATATCCTTATATATAGTTTAAAAATTAATATAAGTTCATGGTTCTGGCTTGTTCTGTCTACACTCGTCTTCTTTTCATCTTCTCGTATTTGCAGTCTCTGTAAGGCATTCAGTCTTGCATTCCACATTAACCTGTGCAAAACTGAAAACAAACAGTGGTGGAAAGTTTTCAGCACTGTGTTTTAAAATTAGTGCTGCTCAGAGACATGAAATGAAAGATGCTATAGGAAAACACAGTTAGAATTATGGGCAACTACAGATTAGGGCTCATTTGTCTGCACATCTGTGGATGTGGAGTCAGTCTGGGTTCATTCAAAGCCTGTCTGGAGGAAAAGTGATAGCGTCATGCAAACACCAACGGAACGAATGTTTGTAGATGTAAAAGGGCTTTTGCTGCCCCAGGAGGAAAGCAGAGATGTCTAGGAGGGAACGTGTCCACAAGCAGGAGCGCACCGAGACCTCGCTCAGTGCTCCTTTCATTGATGTGAGGGCATCTCAGCCAGATTTGACCCTGTAACATTTCAGTTGCCTTTTTGTTGGGGAGATTTAACGCAGATCTGGGTGTGTATAGGGAATTTTAGTGCAATTAGCGTCTTCGTTTCAATGCCTTCTTGCAGTGCAAGGAAAACGGTGACAAAAGGGTGACGTTGCAGGCAGCCCAGGGGCTGGTGGCCACCTCCCTGTGGCTCTGTGTGGGGAAATGCTTCACAAAACGCACTGATAGGGAGAACCTTGATAAACCCTGGGTAAATATGGAATAACATGGAAAACATGGTTCTCCAAAGATACTCAAAGTACTTTCCGCATCTTAAATTTTCAGGTGCTAGAATTAAATCTAGTCGTAGTAGTAAAGGTGGAAACAAAGTTGGAGGGAGATCTTACTTCTTAAAAACATGGATTTAATGGCTTCAGGACCCCGAACTGCAACATCTTTCATTATCTCCCTGGAAAGTAACTCCTGTAATGAAGTGATTACAGGGATGTTAGAGCAAAAATACTGCAGGATCAGAAATAGCAGTAGTGAGTGTAAGATCTTACCATTAGGCTCATTCTGAGTAATACAATCATTTTTAATGCTATCAGGAATGATGTAATTCAACCATTTATTCCTTAAGTAAAAAATATCACTTTGAAGTTTTAAAAACTGCCTGATGTCTGCCAGCATTTGCATGACTGAATTTTGCATGGTTACCACAGAGTGGTTAAAAGAAGGGCTTGTATTTTCACATCTGCCAGTATGACTTACGAAACAAGCATTAAATTTTAAGTTTTTGGGGTTGGAGGTTCAGGAATTGTCATGAATACAGGATTAGAGTTCTCCAAATCACAAAGGTAGCTTCACTCCATCTATTGGCTGGATTGAATCATGAGCCAAATTCTATAATTCTTACTCAGATCTCATTACAATCTAGGAAAATACTTAGTTAGGAAAACTGCAGGTTCTTGCTTTTCCACATCTAACTGCAGCCGTGACTCAAACCCTTGCTTGTTAGGAACCTTTCCTACCGGATTCTGTGAGAAACGTTACAAAAAAAAGGCAGAGTGATACAAGATGAATTGGCAAATCTCAACAGGAGTGCATGTCTGCGCAGTGTATATGGCTGAAATGAAAATAGGAGGCAGCTTTTGGCAGACAGTCAGAGGAATTTCTCACTAGTGAAGAAGCAGCATACAGGTAGGACTGGTTACATCTTTCTGTTGAAAATGATGTCTCCTTTTATTCTACTTTGTTCCGTAAAGAATGAACCCAAAATGCAGAGGGTCAGCTCGTGGCATTTGGTTTTGGAGGCTGCCTTGGCTCATCCAACCCTTTCAGTTTCATCTTCTCTCTCATCATCCGTGTACTTTGCCAATTAAAAGACCCAAAGCAATTAAACTGTCTATAATTATCCATGATATCACATTGGCTTTCTGGGCATTAGCCAAACAGCACATTTAACAATCACTTACACTTCAAATACCGTAATCAGCAATTATCTAAAATGCATAGTCTTAACAATTAGCAATTCAAGGTCTTGTTTGCTTGAGAAAGTGAGCACAAGTAATTCCATGGCATAGTGACTTCCCTTTCATGCACAATTACAGAGTATGTGGGAGGTAGTATAAACCCCAACTTTGAAACCAGTGCATTCACTTCAGCTGCAGTAGAAGTGGCTTCTAGGAGTGAGGGAAACAACTGACTACCACAATATTATTTAAATTGAGTGTGGGCACCGTCGCTGGTATGAGATAGTTTGGAATTCATAGATAAAAAAGCACAATAAATAATGCAAAAAATACAAGGCATTCATCTTAGTGTTGACATCGTGAGGCTTGCTGACTTACATTAGCCTTTGTTTGGCGTGCAGCTTTGTTTTGTTTTCAGATTGTTTCCCTGTTACAGAATGAACACGAGCGGGGTGAAAGAAATCAACTTTCTTGTTTCCATGGGATAACGAGCCGCTTATCCTAACAAGTCAATATTTACTGATAATCTTAGAAATGTTATTTGTTCAAGTCTTAATGGAAGAAAAATATAGGTAATGTTAAAAGAATGAGCGTTGCCAAGCATCACTGCTCTGTCTTCGATGACTTTGATCCATTTGGTAAGTCATCAAGGATGTAAGAGCAGATAAATATACCCTTTCATGACTGTCAGCTCTGTATGGAGTAAAATAACGTATAGGGTGATTTTCCTTCGTATTCTAAACCTAAGTGTTTTTTCTGTGAATCCTGCAGTACAATTTTTTTACTCATACAGCTTATGCTTTGTTGATAGCTCTCATCTTTTATGGGAAAACTTGCTGAAGTTGAGTAATTAAGTTATTCTTGACTTCTCTTGTTTGCTGGTGATGACTTAGCTGAGTCATAAAAACAAGAAGGATTGTACTTGGAAAGTTTTCCTGTATGTGCTCCTCCTAGCAAGAAATTCCTTAATGACACTTACAACAAAAAAACCATCACGGAATGGGATCTGGCGCTTGAGTTATTATTTCCACACCCTCAGCCTCACTGAGCTGAAGTGGTCCGGGGTGGATCCTTCTGCTGGGGAGAACATGCGTATCAGCAGGTGCTTGTGTTTCAGGGTGCTGCATGAGGCCTTTGTCTCTCTTTGCTTTTAAAATCTGGTTTGAAATCTGCCCTAACTCACAGGGCTCTAGGACCCGAGTACCCTCCTGAAGCGGACACGGTGCCATGAGCGCTTCCAGCCCTCCTGTCCTTGCTGCAGCAGAAGTTGGTTTAGGGGAAGGCTTCACCTTCAGGAAGGGAATTACCTTTTGGAGTGATGCATCCAGTGCTTGGGTGCGATGCTTCTGATGGAAGAACATCACGCAAAGGGTGTTCAACCTCTGCAGCACCCAGCAGGGTTAACCACCTTTGGTTGGGCCTGCGTTGACAGGAGTGGGTCCTTCCTTCTGTCTGAGCTCCCCAGTGCTACCTCAGTGTTCTCATAGCAGAAGCGTTCATTCCTCTGTACCATCTTCGAAGAGAAGGAGTTTAAAACATTATTGTTTGGGGAAATTGTGTTTTGTTCCTCAGATTTCAACATTTTCCTTTGAATCACTTAGTGTAGTTTTTCTTTTTTCCCCCTGACAGTGTTCTGCTCCTGCTTTGTTGATCTCTCTATACATTGGAATGATTTAATAATGAATACACGGTTTCTTTTCAGTAGTTGTTTACTGTATTACAGCGTAATCTACTTTGAACAGATCTTTGAGACCTCACGCAATTTCAAGTTACAAGGCTTCCCTTCTCGGGTAGCCTGTCTCCAAGGGAATCCATCCCAACTGGGATGAGCAGAGCCAGGAGGAATCATTTGCTAATTGCCACCAGCATGTAGAAACAAACACGAGTCACAGGGCCCCGCAGTGAATCCAACCCAGAGGACAATTTAAAAGGTTTATGTGATTACTACCAAAATGAGGACTGAATGCAACTTACGGGCAATTAAAGTCTTTATTTCTGTTTTATTACTGAATAAATACTTGAGAATTTTTTTATGTGCTTCACTTCTTGCATGCTCTTGGGGTCTATTTGTTAATGTGGCTGGGATGTACAAGACCTCCTTAATTAACCTGTTTTTGTGTGCATCTCTGAGTTTCTGTGAAATATGTGCACTGACAGCTATGTAACAATAGTGGAAGTAGAAATGACAGATTTGTAAGCACTGGCCGATTAAAAAAAAAATGTTCAAGAAATGCAGTTTTTGAGTTATTGGGCCAGGCTTCTCTGTAAATTGGAATTCAGTTCATTTAATTGAATTCAATGGATCTATGGCAATTTACATAAAGTTATAATAAAAGCACGGTTATCTCCCAAAAAGGTGCGGTTTCAGAATATAATTTTTAAAATGGAATAATATAATTTTTAATTTACAATAACTGAACGCAGAAATATCTAATTGACATGCAAACAACATCGAAATGTGTTCTGTTCTCACTTACAAGGAATTTGGTATGCAGTAATTCCAGGTTGGTTATGAATATTGTGTGGGAGCGAGATGTTGGTCTGTTGTCTATCGCTTTTCATCATCTTCATCCCAGTCCCTTCCCGCACCTCAGGGCTCCGATTTACTGCAGTTAATATTGCATTAAGTAAATATTGCTTTTGCTCGAGCCCTCGAAGTCGTTTCCCTAGAAGACCACTGGCCCTTCTTCCACCTGGGAATGGTTGGATGGATCTTGGTGTCCGCTGGCTCAGGGATGGGAGCTGCTGGTGCCCCCCAGGTGTTGCCCTCCCATAAATCTGCTTCCTCACTTCTCCGCAATGATTTTTCACCGTTGATTTGATGTACGTGTTGGTGTAGTTATTACAGTTCCGATAGAGTGTTTGGCACCCAGGGATGTGTGGAGAGGGTTCAAGTACAGTCTTTACAGATTCATAAAGTGCCATGGGAGAAGAATCTGCTTACTTTAATAATAAATGTGGCAATTACATATTTGTTACATTGACCTTATGAGCTACTGGCTTTGAGGCTTAAATAAAACATGCATAAAGCAATAAACCTGCAGTGTATATCGGAGAGAGGCAGCTCTATAGCTGCCCTTACTGCAATTTTAAAAAATAAATGAAAAAATTGTAAGGGTGCATGAGGATATTTCCTATTGGCGCCTTTGAGAGGAGGCGGCTTTACGAAGAGCATTGTCCCCAGAGTTTAACCCTGCAAGGAACAGAGGTCCGTCTTTCTGTGCTCACTGCGGGTCACAGCCCTCGCTGCAGCCTATGAGCACGTCCATGCCTCTGGTTGGGGCTGGCACTGAGAGCTGCTCCCTCTCCCCGGGGGCAGAGCTGCAGGAGCTGAGCTGGGCTGGGCTGCAGCAGGAGACGGGGACGAGCGCTGTGCATCCTGTGAGCACGGGGATGAGCTGGGTGCTGCCGCTCTCCTGGATCAAACTGGTGAGGCAGAGCAGTGCTCGGAGCTTGCTGTTTCCTCTGCCTTTTTTTTTTTTTTTCCATGCATGTGATCAATTAATTTAAGAAAATCAGCTGTTCTTTAGACCAAATGCTTTCCATGGAAGTTAAAGATATTGTCACGTAGCGTGGCACAGCAATGCCTCAGAGCTGAGCATCGATAAAACTCTTCAAGAGCGAGCTGAGCAGTTCAGCCAGGTACATGGGGGATAAAAGGAGAACAAAAATGATTCCTGGGAAGCAGAATGTTTCTCTGCTGGGATGTAGAAATGCCTTGTTGGCGCAGCAGCTGGGCACTAGAACTGACCATGTGCCTCCTGCACAGAGCTGGCTTAGATGGGTGGAAGAGTGAAGCCCGTGGTGCCTTTGCCAGGCTTACACCTTTGGATGCGTTTGTGACTCGCTGACAGAGTGCCAGCAGTGTTGATTTATTTCATTTGGATGCTGAAAAGTGAGTTGAGAGAAGCATTTCTTTGCCCAGGAAAACTTCACTTTGTTCCCTACCAACTCCGAAATTGTAGTTGCGTGATAGATGGCCAAGACGTGAGGGATTGGCTTTCAGTCTTACAGATAGCTCCAGGTGCCTGGGTGACCTTATCATTGTAAACTCAGAGCAACTGCAGTTGCTTACAAAGATGCATTAAAACCAATGCTGCACGGGAAGAGTTCTCTCTGCACTTCTGTAGTGCCCATCAGTGGCTGAGGGCTGGACCACATGCCAGGTTCTTGCCCTGGTGCTTGCTTCAGCTCTGTCTGACCAACTGCACGAGTCAGTACCTCTAATACCAGCCTGCGATGTGGGTGCTGCTGTGGTTTCGCAAGGCCGTGCAATTTGGAAGCGGTAGCAGTGACATTTCAGATTGATAACAGCCTATATCCAGGTGTATGGATTTTTTGGATATTGCAGGATGTTAGTAAATGTCACTCTGGTTTCATATGCTTTTGTAATGCAGTTGTTTAAATGGTCTGCCTTTGGACTTGACTTTTTTTTCTGGCTGGAGCTCAGAGCCCAGGAGTGCTCCGAAGTTGTTCTTGAAGAGGGCCAGAGCAGTTGTATGTTCCATGGTGCCATGGATGCTACATAAAAAGGCAGGTTTTTTTTTTTTCTTACGCTGAATGGACAGTAAGTCTCAAAGCAGAGAAGACCTCAGGCTGGGAAGTACGGAAGTGCCTCACCAGTGAGGACAGAGGATATTCTCATTGGATTGGACTGAGAACAGCAAAGGAAACAGCAACAACAGTGGGTCACCAAGTACTGCGGATATTCCTGCAGCCGAGGAATAAAAGGGAACAGGATAAGGAACAGGTAACATGCACCAAGCAGAGATGACGAAATATCAATGCGGTGTTAGGTCCATACCTGGGGGAGTTAGCATCCTGCTCTCCAGAGGTGCACTGGGTTTTTGTTATGTAGCGTTCTGCTTTCATGGGAAGCTGTAAGCCTCAATTAAGCATGCGCGGTGAGTATGTTTAGCTTTGTTGTTTTCAGCATTTTTCCCTAATTGAAAGAAGAGCTTGCCCTCGTTTCAGAACAAAAGGCATCCCTGAAGAGTGCTGGTTGTGAAAGGGCTGATGTGAACATTGTCGTGGCAATGGATTTTCTTAGTGATGTTGTAATTCAGCATTTCTATAACGATGGTAAGCAGGCACAGGAAGAGAACTGTGGCGCTGCTTCAGCACGCATCACACAGCAAAAGAAACAACCCGCTTAGTAACGTGCCAGGCTTTGGCTTATATGTACATGTTTCTTATGTAAAGCACAAATAAATAAATAAACCCATGCACAGGTTTTGCTTTTGCATTAGAAGTGCTTTTGTCTTGGTGCTGAAGCTTGACCAAACTTACCTAGCACAGCTAAGCAAAACTTGTTTTATTTTGCTGCTGTAAGTAGTGTGAGCTCTCTAAGTACTCTTGTTATCCCCACACTGGCCTTGCATCACTTTCAACAGAAAATGCATGCTGGTTTTGATGCTAGAATGAGCTGTGGGGCAGCATCTCCTCCCTTCCTGGCTCACCCCAAAGTACAAAAATACCGAATTCTAGTAGCCTCGTGCAGTTGTGGATGGAGAAAAAGTTGAAATGTGGTGGAAAACTTTGGGGGACCAGAAAGCAAAACGATCAGCTTTGTACTCGAGTAGACTGTAAAGCTGTTTAACGAGAGGTTTCTTTAAAGACTGTGTAGAATCACTGGCTTTCTTAAGCTACTAAAGGACATAATGGGAACGCAGTGTTTTCTGTATGCTTTAAATGCTTTATTGCACGTAACTTGTGTCATTTTGTTGCCAAGAGTGATAGATATCATTTCAGGTTTCCTCTGCTTCAGATTATTTTTGGCAGCGTCATTTCTGATTAAACTCATAGGGTATAATGTATTGAACCACGAAATAGTTAAATTTTTTATGAGCTCAATGGAAGTCCTATTGCTTTTGGGTTTCGAAGTATCAATATCTTAGCTGAACAAGTCAGATCTAATTAAGAAAAAGCACCGATGCAAGATCTGCCCTATTTTATTGCATTCTTTCTCTCTAAGAAACATACATCCAAACTAAAGCAAAGCATGTTTCCAGCCAGCCAGGCTCTACTGTGCAGAGCGCAGAGGTGACAAATCTTTGATTTCTATAAGCTGTTAATTCCTTAGCTGCAATTTTATGTATTGACTTCAGCATCACACGTTTGGCTTTAAACCAACGAATCGGAGGATTTTTGAACGTTCAGCTCAATGCTGCTTAGTTAATAGTTCCGATGGCGTAGCAGACAGCTTTATTGTATGGTATGAGGCAAGCTATAAATCACAGGTAAGCCCTGCCCGTATCTATTGCACAGAAAGCCTTTGTTAGAGTTCTGTTCGCTACAATTAAAAGGCACTTATTCTCAAGGAACCTATAAAGTAGTTTTGCTTATAAAGCAAAGGGCTGCACCGACATCAGCCTGGTTTGGAGGAAGGGAAATCAATGATTTAATGTTGAGAGGGAAGCATCAGAAGGATACCAAAGAAATAAAGTCTCTTTCATGGCAAGATGTAAGATGCTGCGCTGTAGACTTTAAAGGAGATGGCAGAATTTACAGAAGCCAACTATCCCCGGCAGTTGGCAAACAAAGCAAAGACAACAAATTTAAGACTTGCCAGAAGGAAACCCTATATCAAGGGACAGGAATTCGAGTGCTCTGCGAAGGAGATGTAAATAAGGCAGTAGATGTCTAAGAGGACTGTGGTCAGATGAAGCACAGAGGGACAGCTTCGCGCTGCGGAGGGAAGGTGTGTGGACAAACATCGTGTGTGAGCGCTGCGAGGAATTTGGGAATGGCTGTCGTGCGCACTGGTAAGTTACAGGATGAACAATTAGGAAACCTGAGTAGTTTATAGCATGAACAGATACTTAAAAGTCGCCTTTAGCTGATGTTTGATGCCTAACCACATTAATAACGTCTCTGTGTGAGCTAAAATTACATAATAAAAAGCAAATGTTTGTGTTTTGTAGTAAGTGGCATCATTCAGCCTAGAGAGGGGTGCAAGGATGTGGATGATCTTTGTTGTACTTCTGTGGAGGTGTTTGCTTTGTAGAGGTCAGTAAACAGCAAGAAATGACGCACACAAAGTAGGCTTTCCAAGCGTGGCAACTTCCCGTTATGGCTGCAAGGGAGACGTGCAGTCCTTGTGGCAGAGAAGGACATGATTCTCGGATTCCCTTTCGGATCTTTTGGGCATTCAGATGTGTGGAAGGGTTCAGTTCTTTGCTGTTCTCGTGGTGTGCTTACTGCAAAGGACGGCTGTGGTGGACGGGCACCCTCTCTGTCCTGTTCCTTTTAGGGAAACCTTCTCTGTTGGTTTGTTTAATTGTTTTTCATAAGGAAGCACCTGGTCTGGCAAGCTTGTAGACCATGAAAAACCAAACCAAACAGATGTGTATATTGCAGCTAGTCACACTAGCAAGGGGGAAAGCAGCTTGATGTTAACAGTAACCGATACACTACTCCATAACTGCAGAGGATGTGTCAGACGTTGCATTCGTGATGGCAGATCTTATAAAATTACTTTGGTTTTTTCGGCAGTTTTCATCTTTGTGGGTTATAGTGTGAAATTTGGGGCGAAGCTCATACACTAACCTAGATTTTCATCTGGAGCATTGACTCAGGACTATCCGATATTGTCGTCTGTGAATTGTTTGTGAGGCAGTTGGTATAATACGTGAAAGACCAGAGAAAGCCTACAAAGGGCTTCCTGAATTCTTCGCTCCTGTAAAACCCAGCAGTTGTAGTTAATGAGAAGTCCCCCAGCTGTCTGGGAGCATTCCGTCACCAGAGGAGAGAGATGACATTGGAGGGAAGACAACAGGGTGGCTGCTGAGTTGTGCAGGATCAGCACTGATGCTGGAAATACTGCAGGGCTTCCTCGTTTGCGCACGGTGTTGTCTTTACAGCATGGCACAGAATGCAAGTCAGACATCTGGCATTCAGTGTTAGGCCATAGGAGTACTATGAGTTGAGTTGAAAATGCTGTGAACGGTGGAATTAGGGCAGTTATTGGTTTTGTAAACGCTGCTGCAAGAGCAGTGTGTCTATTTAAACACGGAAGGTTTTGTTTTTCTTATCCTGACATGTGCAGTTTCTGGTTTACATGCTTCTATTCTTTGTTAAATGATGGGAGACCCGGCCTCATCAGTGAGTCAGTTTATGACAGGCCTTAAGCTGTGAAGTTCAGCATTTGGGCCTGCCTTCCTCCATGTGAAAGGATTTCGTTCTAAAAAGGTGGAGATTTTTTTTTCTCAAAATGGATTTAGAAAAAGGTTCATAAAATCAAAGCTTTGTTACAGAGCAAGAGACTCTGCATGGTGCTATTTCTTTGTGGAAAGACATTTCTGAAATCTTTGGATACCTTAATTTTTCAAATGCAGTTCCTTCTGTAAGTTAGATGTCTGGTTCACATCCCACTGATTTTATGAATAATTCTGGGACAATCTTCGTATCTTTTGCAAGTGGGGCATGAGAGCCTAATCGGGTTAAATGGCTGGTGGGTTGCCCTGTGTATAAATTATGGATTCGAGGAGCTGCGATGAAGTTGTGCATCTTTAGCTGACTCTGTGCATACTCACCCCCTGCTCTCAGGTGAAGAATGATAGAGAGTCATTAAATCATGATGGCATTTACAGGAATGGAAACATCAGAGGCAGCCGGGTGGCTTCATCCCAGCCTGAAGGAAGTAATTAAAACTCTCTGCAGAGGCTGAGAAGTGCCAGCGCCCCGTGAAGTAGCAGGGAAGGTAGGGTTTTTGCCCAAACAGATTTGATCCCTATAGAATTAGGTTTGCTGCTGATGTTAACATATCCCATTGAAAATACCAGAAGTTGGTTAGTTTATGTAAGCTGGGTTCTAGCCCATGCTATTGAAGATGGAAGTATGCTATCTGGCTGATTCTTAATAGCTTGACAGACTCCTGATTATACTGAAGGTCTCTTCCTGGTATCAAATTGAAGAAGTCTTTCCAAGTTAAAGATCCATACATGAGGGTTAACAAGGCTTTTGCATTATCCAGACACAGTAACAGTGAAGCAGCCTTAAGTATCAATTGATTTAGAATATCTTTTAACGTTACATCAATATTAGGGTTTAGTGTGATTCTCCCACAAGAAATCTACAAATTGATCTCTGATCTTGATACCAAGCACTGCAGTTTCTTTCCACGTGTTGCCTGGCTGTTCCATGTGCTAAGCTACGCGTAAGCATAATCATATAAATTGTCTTTAGCAAGCACGTTTGGCTATCTCACCCGCACTCTGCTCCCTAATCCATCCTTTATATTGTTGTCCCCCACGTCCTGAGCCTTAGAACAGCTGGAAGCATCATTTTTATTACACTTGAAACAAAAATCCTTTTCTTCCAAATATGCCTATCGCATTTCTTAAAAATGAATCAAGAGGATGAAAAGTAAATAAACTGGCTTACTCGGAGATGCAAAAAAAGATATTTGTTCTTAAGAGAATCCCAGGTTTGAAGTATATTTTCTTACATCCCATCACAGCTAAAGATATAAATTTGGGGAATTAAGTTTTCCATCATTTTACTGTGTTACGCACACCTGAGTATAGATTTTTCACTTTCCTGGGATGTCAGATATAATCTGCTCTGTGTGTTACAGAAGTGCAGCATATTGCAAAGAACACATATTAGTTGTCATTTCCTTTCTCAGAAGTTTTGTGCAGTTCAGTTTGACCACTGTCCATCTGTTGAGCCGAATGCTTCCCTAACTCCCACTCCCAATGGCTGCATGTGGCTTGTGTGCTAGCATAGCTCTGGTCATGGAGAGAAGAAAAAGTGCTGAGCTGTTTAGAGCCCAACTTCCAGATGCGGCATGCAAAGGTTATTGGGTGGGATGTAATGAAAGCATTTGGTGGTTTTGAATCATCCCTTCGTTTTGGGTGCCTACTCGTGCACCTCCTGCTCCTTGGGCTGCCAGAAGATTGCTTTCTAATAAAATCTGTCCCTAACATGCACTCATCTTTCAGAGAAGGAGATGGGCAGAATTGACTTTGTGAGGTTTGAGGGCACATTTTGCACAAGAAATGGGTCAGCGCTCAAAATACTACAGTAAAATAATTTGGGGGTGTGACTGGGGGGTGTTATTTCGTGGTTCAGAAGAAAGTTGTTTTTCGCCACTCGATTAGCTCCGCTCTGCCCTCCTGTTCTGCACCAGTAAGGTGACAGCTTCTATTCTTTAAAGTGTACGAATTTTGTGAATCTTTTCTGTACTGTGTGTGGCAAAGCTAATCAATATGGTAATTTGAATTCTCAGTCAGGGGTGAAATTCTTACCATCTATCATGTTTATATTCATGCTCTAGAAATGTAGGCCATAGGAGGACACTAGAGGGAGAAGTGCTGCAGTAGCTTGCGGGGCTCACGCCGCGTCCCAGCTGTCACCTGATCTGTCCCTGTACTGCATCAGGGAATTCAGCTTACTACCTGATGTTGTTAATGAGCAGGCGTTAAGGGTGCTTGCACATGAGCATAGGGCATGGATCTGGCTCTTCTATTTATTGTATTGGCACAGCGGCTGCTGTTGTCCTACTGTTGGCTTGGACGCCCCGTCTAACAATTCCAGACTTCTGCAAAGTCGGCTGGCAGGGCAGACTTGGAGAAACCCTGTCAGTTAGTAAGAAGGAATGTCTGTAGCCCCATGCATCTGAAGCCACGGGTTGTGTTTGCAGTGAGGAGCATTCTCTGTGGCTGGGGATGGAGCATGCAAGGTCAGCACCTCTGAGCCAGGGCAGCACTTGGCACTGCACTGAGCACGGCAGCATCGCCTCGGGGCAGAGCAAAATGATCCTGCAGGCTGTCTTTGTAACAAACTTAACACATAGGTCACGATTCGTGGAAGTTGCCTGGGTTTTTGAATGTCCTCATTTAAATTCTTGTCTGCGTGGATTTCTTTTTAATTGTTTTCGTGAACTTAGTTGAATGAACATTTCTCTGAATGAAGACGGGGAAGCAACCACGGTCATGTGTTCGTCATCACAAACAGCAGGCATTTCCCATCTGGATTTAAAAGCAGACAGATCTCAGTAGCATTAATAGTTCCTTGTACGGAGTTTAATATTCTTACAAACTCAGAAGTCTGAGGGCTGCTTGGCTTGAGAACTTCTGCACAAGTGAGCAGACAGAAGGCACAGACAGATAAACTAAGGAGCGTATAAAAATAGTGGCTTTATGGGCTGAAACTAAATATTTTTATATCTCCAACCTCAAAACAATGCGGTCTTGTGATTAGCACTCAGTAGTGAGTCCTGCTGTGCCTTCACGGTGATTTTATTTTTCTCATGCACAGTGATAAAGAAAGAAAAGATTTTTCCTGCTGTGTTTGTAACTATCAGCTCCGTTTCTCTGCCTTCTGTCTGGTGTTTTCAGGCAAACCACAGCCTTCCTGGACTCATCCTTCCACTGCAGAGACTAAAATCAGCCTATGTGCATTGCTTATAGCATCACAGCCCCAGCCGTATCTCTGCTTATCTCCTGGCTCACATGGAGCCATTGAGCCAGTTCTTGTGCAAGCAGCACTTTGATTGAAATATTTATCTTTCTCCTGTTTTATCTGCAGCTTCTAGCTTACTTTGGGTATTTCATAGAGTTCCCTTGGCAGCGTGGTGGCTGTAAAGTACCGGGGAATGTAATGGTTGTGTGTTTAGCTGCTGCTTTAATTAAAGTAAAAGTGAAATAAGGGCTCCTTGTTATATTTTGGTGAAGGTTTATAATGTAAATGGTTGTTTCTCATGAGGTATCCTGCGCATAGAACTGATTTAACTGACGAATTCTATGATGCATGTATTTATTACGTTACATCATTTCTTCTTATGGTGCCACTTTTACTAATATTTCCACCGTGGTCTTATCCAAAGCCCATTGGAGCTGATGGGCTTCTATTACCTCAATGATCTATTCTGTCTGTACGTCAGGCCATAAAATGGGCTATTTCTGCTCTCTAGTTCTAGCTACTTGTCATTGCTTTAACTGTCTTAACAGGAGATAAATTAACACCCCACTGTTGTAACTTAAATTGTAGAGTTTAAGTTTTATTGTTTGCAGTAAATCTTTATCCAGCTATTCAAAAATCGCTCTAATTGTGTAACTATATGGGTCTGTCTTCCTTGCCCAGAGCTGGAGCCTCTATCCAGTCTATGAAGCTAAAGTAGATGAATTTTTTACTCGAATGTTTTTTTTATCTCTTTCTCAGCCTTAATGTTCTAATTCCATACTCCTTTGCTTCCCGTTTTATTTGAACTATTTATTTTCTACTTGGGATGTGTTAAAGACACTGTCCCAGAAACTCCCAGAAACCACTAAGAAGTTTTATCAAATACTGTGTGTATTAAATTTGAGCTGACAGATCCATCTACGCAAAACAAGAGGTGTAAGATAGTGACTGTAGCTGGAGAAGAGCTGGCACAGAGATGAGGCACAGATGAGGGCTGAAACGCTGACAATTAAAACTGGAGGAGATACTAAAAGGGGGTTTAATAGGCAGTAAAAAGGAATGTTGTGACTGCAGCACTAGGATGCATGGTGTATATTTAATTCTGTAGCTGGCTGGGCCTATCTGCAAGCTGGCAAGAGATGAACTTTTGCCACCTCTTCAGAGAATAGGCTCAGTTGGGTGTGAATTCATCCTGTTTTTCATACCAACTCCATCTGTGCAAGGTGGGAGAGGAACCTGCTGCTCAGGGAACAGCTTATAAAAGAGAGGCGTGAAATCTCTATGCTGAAGCTGTCTTGGGTGTCAAAGACACTGTACTGCATGTGCACGGAGGCCCAGCCCCTCACTGCTCCCCAGGACTGGGCTCTGTCCTGGGATGGAGGAGTGGGGCTGCATCAGGCCTTTGGTGGCTGGGGAAGGCGAGCGGCTGGGAGAGGAGCCAGGAGCCCCACTGCGTCCGCTGCTGTGCGGAGCCCTAAGCCAGGGATAACATGAACACGCGTTTCTGTTCCTTGCTTTTTGAAGCTGTTATACATAAATCAATGCTGCAGTCAAGTTTGCAAACCTTATTTCCTTTCATCTGTTTCCTATGACAAGAAAACGGAGGGATTAGCATGATATCTCAATAAATCCTCCCTCTGCCGTCCCGCCGTTCCTGCATTGCCACACGGCTCAGATCATTTGACATCGTTATCCACTGCAGAGCTGGGTCTCGTTCTGTCTGGCCATGGAGTTGTTTCCTCCAGTAACTGATAGCGTGGACTGAGAGCAGAACTGGGCACGGTGCCCCCTCCCCCTGCATTCCCCCCACCAGCTGCTCTCTGCTTCCCCCCAGCAGCCTGTGGCTATGAGGAGCACGCAGCCAGGCTTTGTTTTTTTTTCTCTTAGTAGGAGCCAGTGCTTCATGCAAGGATGTCTTTAAACAAATACGCTGCTTCTGTGAAAAATGGCAGAGGCAGAAAAAGGCGGCAATATCACATAATCTGCATAGTCAATATAAGCAAATGCAAGCGTGTTTTCAGCCCTCTAATAGGGGATCATAAACATGCAGGGTTTTATGGCATTCAGCTGAAGAATAGCTCCCGTAAATTACACGCGGTGCAATTTCTTTGTTTTCCTTCTGAAGTTTATTTCCTTTTATGTGTAGTAATTAAATCGGAGCAGAAAGATTGCATTATGGAGTGTGTAGCATAATAGCAGTGATTGCACAGAGGTGTCACCGGGGTCACTGCGCGATGCTTGGCCTGGGGTGGTCTGTCAGCCCTGAGGTGGGTCTGGGTGCTGCTGCCCTCCCCTTACCTAGGGGGCAAGTCTGAGGCTCTCAAAGCATCTTCTGCAGAGATTCGGTGTCCCAGGAGCTCCGAGGTGCAAAGCAGCTCAGGGCTGTCCCCAGCCCTCTGCTCTGCAGTGTAGACGGGGTCTGGGCCAGGGGCTTCTGGTGACCACAGCCTTTGGTTCTAACCTCAGACCTGCTGCGGTGCCCGTGGCAGTTGTTTTCATCTGCATTTTTCTGCAGTTACGAGGTTTGGAAATCACTAATGATGTTCCCATGCGCTACGAGTTTGATGTGTTGTCTTCTGTTATAGCCTATGTATTCCCTGAGTTCCACCTCAGACCAACCCCCACTAACATCATGGCCTGAGCAGCAGCAGCGCGCACTTTCTCTCTGCTCCAAACCATAGGGATTTGGCTTCTCGAGCTGCTCCCTGCAGCGGATGGATCCTTCCAGCCTTCAAGGCGTCCTCTTGGCTGCTTGCTTGCTGGGCTGGGTGGGTGTGCACTGTGAGGGGCATGGACAGCTCTCTTTAGTACAGAGTGAAGATCTGAGCCGTTCCAGTTAACTGATGTCAATGCTAAATTACCCTTTCTGTAGGAAAACTAGTCCTCCACTTACCTGCTTTCCTGCTAGTTTTCATGGGGAGCAGCTTGCTTTGCTATGAAACAAACACCTTGAGGTGTTGAGCTATTTGATAGCAAAATATCACAAATAGGGTTCTGACCCAGATGCATCTTTAGATTTGCAAAGGGAATGGTGATTTCAGTATTTTCTGTCGCAAGGAAAACTCCAGGGGACGTGCAGGAGGAGTTCTGTGCCTTTGCTGGACATCTGGGAGGAAAAGCAGGTCAGGACTCTGTAAACACCCTTATTTCACTGTATTACCTCACTGCGTGGGTTCCTCAGTTTCACACTAACAGCCAAGCATTTGGCTTCGCACCATAAGCTGTGCCTTCTTACATAACCGTGGTGAGAAATCGAGCACCGAAAATAGGCTGCAGCTGGCAGGAGAACTGCGGAGTTCAGCCCGAGGGCATGGCCAGGGCATCAGCACTGCCTTTGGAAACGTGGAAATAAAACTTCGGGATTGGTATCAGAAACGGCACTCCAGGCCAAGTGCTCCTCATCGTGGGTGTGTGCCCAGTGCTTGGTTCCCCTCCTGGACCTCCTGCAAATAAAACTTTCTTTGCTGTCCTGAAAGCTAGCATCCTGTGCAGAGTTGATTTGTGCCTTGCTGTAGAAGACGGCTGCTTGTTTTGAACTTCCCAAACCCTGCACTGAAAACCTTTCTCTGCATGGGGCCGGGAGCTGAGGGGTTCTGGGCACGCTCCAGGATGAACAGCGCTGTCTGCAGTGAGTGGTTTTGATATATCCCTCCCATGGAAAAGGTGGAACTATAGAAAGTGATCCCTAATGAACGCCAGCGCCTTTAATTGAGGTTTGCCTTTAGTCACCTGGATCTCCTTACCTGGAGCTGCTGGTTTATGCTTATAAATGATTCATGTTTCACAGGCAATTCATGGGGGCAAGGGACAAGAATGAGGGTTCTAATAGGGTGCTGTGTGGTAATTAGTGACTCGTAATTAAAAGGCTTTAATTACTGCCATTTTTTCATCGGTGGTGATTTGCACTCGGAAGCAGGAGATGCTGTGCAGCAGGGAATAGCCGTGTTTGGCATAGATCGCTGCTTCCCTGACGCTGCTGCTGCCGGGGCTGTGTGGGCAACACTGCAACTCAGCAATACATTGAAAGAGCATCTGAATTCTGACTAGTATCTCCAGAGTTTCTAGACAGCATTTAAGCCACGCATGTGTATCTGTATAAGGCCAGGAGGCAAATTGCTCGTAAGAGCTGATGAGCTAACAAGTCAGGAAGGGCTGGTGGCAGCAGTGCGCACCTGGTGCTCGATGGGCGAGGAGGGCTGCCCTGCCTGGCACAGCTGGCCACAGCTGGGTGGGTTTTGGAGGAGACAAAGTCACCCCCTGCTGACATCCAGGCAGGGCAGCAGAAAGTACGTTGAAGTGCTAGGGGCTGTGATTCACTGCGTGGGACGCTTACTGAGTTGTTCCTTCGGCGATCTTTGCTGATGCTGTTAGAAGAACGTTGGCTGTCTGGATGTGGTTGGTGTCATCAGGGCACACGTGAGCGGCTGTGCTTGGTCTGGCAGGTGCCGGTGTGCCCGTGCTGCATCCCCACGTGCCTTGTGGTCCTCCCAGGGGACAGCTGAGCTCTGCTTGCTGTGTGCCAGGAGAGGAGGGCTCGGGCGCAGCGTGCAGCACAGAGCCTGACAAATACAAATGAGAGGAGCGAGCTGGGAGCGCGTCTGCTGAGGGGCCGCAGCTTCCTGGGTAGAGTGAAATGAAATCTCTGTCTTATGAGTGGGAGTAAATGCCCAGGGGACAAAACAGAATGTAACAACTGACGTTGCTTTTTCTCAGTCTTCTTATTAGATAATTAATTTCTTGAAGCGTTTCATCCCCATTTCTCATAGGCACATCTCAGAAGCATGGTGTATGTATGCCGATTGTTTTATCGTGCACATTACGCCTGTGTATGTTTCCTAATACACGAATTGTGTATAAGCACAGCTCCAGAAGGCATTATTTCAGCAAAGCAGCTTGAGATGGATCAGGAAACGCAGCGCAAGATGCTCTCGTTTCCCCTCGTTCCCCTGGACACCCTTTGAATTCCCTTTTCCTCTCCCTGTGCGAAAGGGCCGCTCCTGGAAGGCCAGTATTTATCTCAGGGCTCATAACAACAGCTGTCACAAAGGAACTGAGTGGTGAAAAATCCAGCGATGTGCACATGAAAAACAGTCTTACCCCAAAGACTGGGACTTCATGGGGACATCTTTTAGGCACCTTCTGTATCTGGATGCTCAGTTTTGCAGGTCTCTGGCTGTCTGCTAAAGGGAGCCTGTGCTAATCCAGGCTGGTTGTGGCAGCACCTCGCTCTGCTCTCTTTTTGCACCAAGCATGAAGGGTAGTTTTATAATCCTGCATTCCAGTTTAAAAAGATTGGTAATGCTTTGGAAGCTGGGACAGGGCAGGTGCTGCTGCATCCACTGACAGCTCCTGTGCTGGTGCTCGGGGTGCTTTGTGCTTACCTCTGGCTCTTTGTTTAGGTGATTAAAAGATGCCTGTTGCTGTCTGTATGTGCAGCATGCTTCATTAACAGTGATTTATTTTGGAGTTTCACAGAATTGGCACTGTGTAGTGCACTGGTGTGCAGAAGGAAAACGTGAGCTGGTTGCTGAGGCTTCCTGCTGCTGCTGCAGTGCTTTGGGGTCAGAGAAAAGTTTGGAAAGTTTTCCTTCAGAATATTCTGGGAGCTCGTGCAGTCCAGGGTGGGCTCTTACCATTCTGCTAAAGGCTGCAGCAGAGCAAGAGAACGGAGTTCCATCTAAAGGATGTTTTTCAGCAGTTGAATGCATCCTTATGCCTTAGCCTTATTTTTTTGTTACATTTTCATTTTATTTGTTCAGAAGTGCTACTCATTAAAAATGCCAATGAAATTACTGGCGACAAGCCTTGTCTCTGCAGAGAAATTAGAACCGTAGAATCATTAAGGTTGGAACAGACTGCTATGATCACCAAGGCCAACCATCCCCACCACAACCACTGACTCAGCCTCAGTTGCCACATCTTCCCCTTTCCGTGCACACGCGTTTTTTTCCTCTCACGCTTTGTTACAGTCAGAATTCTTAGAGTAAACTTTCTTCATCAAAATCCAATTACAGACAGAGGTGCCTTGCAAAAGAATTTGTAATGGATGCATTGCTGAAAGTAAAGTTAGGAAGACAGCTGCATGTGTGCATTGCTTTCACATGTTCTGATGGGATGCGCTTCCAAAGTGCACGCACTTCTCATTTCTGTCTTTTTAAAAATAAGGCTGAAAATGCATCCACTTCTTTCTGGAAATAGAATATTTTGAAGCACTTCAGAAGCGAAGCAAAACCCCCTGGGATTTTATAGTCAGAAAACATTTAGAAATGGGAAGGATCTGTTCAATTATATATCTTTTGCTCATGAACAAGTGCTGCGTTGCCCAAAGTTGTTACCATTAAAAAAAACGTGTTTCAACATTTTTCTTTACAGAGGCTTCAACAATGAGCCTACTGATATGAATAGCAGCTATGTTTACAGGAAAATATTTTTGAGATTGGAGTCATTCACATGTGAAATGGGGAGCTATCATGAGAAACAAAAATGCAGCAGCATCTTGAATACCGCTGTATTTTAACCTTAGGAAAATATTTGTAATGGTGATCATCTAATTTACTTTTCGCTATTCTTTATGGTAAGAGAGGCATCATTTCTCCTTGGGAAACTTCCCGTACCACACTGGTGTGTGTTGTGGTAACGTTAGGATACCTGATTTTTTCTTTCTTTGAAGGACATCCGTGACCCTCTGATGTCTGCTGGTTCTGTGGAGCATATTTGAACAACCGAGTAGTAGGGAAGACTTCCAGTCTTTTTAGTTGGCTTAATTATTAACTCTGCTGAGTACTAAAATGTATATTTTTAGCATAGCTTTTATTTTTGTCTGAAAGTAAGACCCAATGACTGTGCGAAATCATCCTGGGAAGAAAGAAAGAGCCTGCTATTTTTAATACCCTTATAAGCCGAAAACTAATTTACATTAATACTTTGGAAATGTTTTGTATTAGTTTTTAAAATGCTTAGAGAAGCATGATTTCCTGAGTAGAATATAAAGCAGTTTGCAGAAAGCTGTGAATAGGAAAGGTGTAAGCAGGCAGAGCGCTGCAGCCTTCCCCTGAGGGCTGGGGCATCAGGAGCAGCAGCAGGGAGCAGTAAGGGGGTGAAGACTGAGGATTTTCTTGCAGGGACAGAAAAGCAGGGAATGAAACAGGCAAGCCAGCAACCCTGGGGAGAAGAGGAGCACAAGGAATCTACAAACAGGACTGCCTTCTCCATGGCCCTCCACAAAGAACCGGTTCCTCATCTCCATTGCCTCTCCAGAAGCATTGCCCTCAAAGCCTGTGGAATAAATGGAGGCATGTTGCTCAGCTGGGGCCAGATGCAGTGTTTTATATTCCTGGTGGTGCTGGCCGGCCTTCCTGCAGGCTGGCAGGTCTGTGCCGCTTTCTGTGGGGTCCTGACAGCGGATTAAGTTGATAAGTGCTGTACCTCTTGTGTTTTTAATTAGGTATCAATGGTTGTAAGTGATTGTTCTGTTTCAGTCCCAGGTAGCTTATTGCAGGAAGGAGAGTATCCATAAAGCATTGCACTGCAGTGTAATGAAGAGCAGCCTTTTAAGTGACACAATGGGCTTATTGATGGGAATAGTACATGGGAAAACAAGGGCACGTAAGAATTCCAGCAGCTGCTGGTGAATGTAGGATTTATCTCCAGTCTCACTGAAGTGAGTGTAGCACCGAAAGCTGCTTGCCTTTGGTAGAAGTCTCCCATAGGGGTGCAGTTGTAACCAACAGAATTTGATGCGGAGAGCGGAAAGAATTTGTACGTGTGTGCAGACTACAGAGGGCAAGCAAATACATTTTTTGAGTTCCCTATAAACACAGGGTAACTGCTTAACTTTATAAATCAATATGAAGGTCTGTGATGGCATTTTCCTAGAAAAATTAATAATTAATGCTCTAATCACTCACTTAAGATGTTATTAGTTTCCATTGATTAGGCCTTCCTGCTCACCCCAGCTAGCCTAATCAGTCTGCGTGAGAAGAGATGAATATACTCAATTAATCTCTACCCTCTTCAAAATTGCATCAGAAGATAGATTCTTAGTCTTCTCAGGGCATTCAACCCGACTTTATTAGAGGAATCCTATCAATTTTATCTCACAAAAGCAAGCGGAGACCTTTAATGATAGCCCTTCACATGCTATTAGTCATGCAGTTTGTCTTGTAAGCACGAAGGCCCCTTAACTTCCAGCCTTCAGTGATATAAATAAGTTATAAGAATGTGTGTCTGGCTTGATTTATTTATTTTTTAATATTTAAATGCTTGCTCTGGAAAAGGTTTCTTTCACAAGAGAGACATTTTTTTGCCCTTGCGTTGCGCTGTGGGGATATGTTGCAGTGATGAGCAGAACATCTTCAGATTCCCTGCTCAAAATTGCAACTGCGTACAATTTGTAATACAGAGAGTGAGCAAAAGATCGGGGTTCACCAGGAGATGTTTGAAAGTACTTTTGAAGATTTCCAGGACAACAAAGAGAGGAGATGAGAAACACATTCCCCTGTCCTGAGCAGGATGAGAACCCTGCTTAGCAAGCATTGCTTTGAGAGGTGGTCTCCTTCACCCAAGGGTAGTATTTGTGGAGAGAAGCGAGAGTGATTCTTAGAACTTTCTTCTTAACTGTAGTTTACAGAGTTAACTAATTACACCAGAGAGGCAATGAGTGAATCTGCTGTCAAGAAAATGGAGAGATGGCAGAAGAGTCAGCAAAGCCCAGTGCAAGGTACAGATCTGGGTTTGCATCCTGAGCTGGTGTCCACTGCACCTGGAGCTTTGTGGAGTTGGTTTCCTCTGCAGGTTTCTGTGCATCTCTCCTGACAAGCTTCTTTTCCTCTTCTTCACGCTGATGCTCATCTTGCTACTTCTCAGAATGATTTCAATTTTTAATGTTTTTAAAAGTTTCTTTCTTAATCTTAAGATGTGATTTCCCTGGAATGAAAAGTAAACTTTCAACAAATGGAAGGAGCAACAATCGTAGGTCTCCTTGTAATCTCTTTTCTCTTTTACAGATTAAAAGTGGCCTAAAATTTCCAGGGAGCCTGGTTCTCTCCTGCAGTTCCTGAATTTGTCTCCTCTGCCCTGGAAAGCTGAAGATGAGGTTGCTATGGGAGCTGCTCGTGCTGCAATCATTCATGGTGTGCCTTGCAGGTAAAGCATTGCTTTAAAACTTTCAATTTAAAGATGGTGCTGTAGTTTGCACCAGGGCAAAAGTTTGCTGCGTGTTACATGCCAAGGACAAAATGGCAAAACAAGCCTTAGCTCCATGGCTGGTATTACTAAAAGTTGCTGCTCAGATCCCACCAATGCTCTCAGCCAGCTGAACAGTATCAGCCCAGCAAAGGGTCTTTGTTTCAGAGCTCTGCTCTACCCATCTCCCAATCCAAGCCGCTGTTGACAAACATTGTTTTCTCACGTTCAGTGCTAAGTATTTCAATGCCCAATTAAACCTACGTATAGCTTTAAATCCCATTAAAGCAGTGTTATGAGGAGTGTTACAGCTAAGAACACACTTCATTTAACAAATAATTAGAATAACATATTTCATCAATAAAACCTTCTTCTGGAGCTGTCCGTATTTAATGTTTTTTTTTTCCCCCGGAGAGTTGCACTGTTTTGAGCAAAATAAAATTTCTGAACTGTGTGCCATTTTTCTGTAGCTGAAACAGTTCCTGAAGACATCTTGGGTTTACAAAGGGCCAGCAAAGCTCACGCCAGGCAGGCAGCTCTGCTTCCATGGGCTCTGCCACTGCTGTGGTTCTCTGACATGTTTTGTTCTGAGTGGGGGCTGTCAGATTTTAATTAATGTATATGTCACCTTGGTGTTCATCTTGTTTGTTCTAATTTATCTGCTGCTTCACACTCAATGTTTTGTTTAGTAACTTGGGTGCATTTTCTATGTGGACATTGTCAGGGCCCTGTTTCAGCATTAGGTACTAACAAACTACTTCTAATAGTGTTTACTTTCTTTTGCTTAGCTCTACTGAACACAGAGGCGCTTTTATTCCGGTACATATTGGCTCCTATTTTTGAAATTTGGTTCCAAATCTTCCTAAATGTGCTATGACAATTTGTGAGCTGGCAGAAAATTGGATGCAGAGAGATTCTGCAATGCAGTGCCACCGCTGCCTGGGAGGTGTAACCCTCCAGAAGTTATGCTGCGGGAGCACAGAAAGCCAGAGCCTTTATTACAGGCAAATAAACAAAACTGTGGAAAAACAAAAGCATGGAAGATACTTTTGTACTGTAATTTCTATGTTTGAGGCATCTGTTGCAGAAATTCTAAGGTCAGCAAAATGAAAGCTTCCGCAGAACGTGCGGCAGCATTTCTTCTCATCTTTGCCAGGTGTTGAATATCCTCCTAGCGTGACATCAGTCTCCTATTACTTTCTGAGCTCTGGCAAGAGGCATCCCAGATGCTCAGCGCAAGTTGTACAGTGGGTGGTTAGTGAGGAGGTGGTTTTGTTTTGCAGAAGGTGCAGCAGAGTGGTGGTCAGGCCTGCACCTCCTGCTGAGCGTGTGGACCCCGGGGGGCGGCCTTGTGTGGCACGGTGCGGCTGGTCGGCCCGCAGGGCCTAGTGGCATGGCTGTGACGTGCAGGGCAACCTGACAGGAAATTTCCTGCTTTTCATGACTTACACAAATCTTTGCCTCGTTACCTTCCTGTAGCAATGAGTTTCACCGTTGAAGTCTTATTGGCATGTTAATGAGCTGCAGTCCTGCTCGAAAAAAAGTGTTACCCGTGCGAGTGTGCATGTGCATGTTTTATAACGTGATTTAACCTGTGAAGATCCACGCAGGTTCTGGCAGAGGGTGAAAGAGCCCGGCAGCCCTTGAGAAGCGCTTCTGCTTTGCTGGCATGGCCTGCTCTCCTGCCCAGCCTTGCAGGCTCTGCTCTCTGCCCTTGCGCTTGTTCTCGCCCTTTACCCACAGAGATCTCTGCTCAACACAAGCAAGGCTCTCCCTCCTTTCTTCTTAGCATGTAAACACAACAGTTTCAATAAGCCAGTTGCTCTTGCAGCCCCTTAATGATGCTTCTGTTTCCACAAGTTTGGTTTGTCAAAGGGAAGGCGCAGTGGCAGCTGTATCTGCTCCAAACAGGGCGACTGAAGCGGTTTCAGAAACACAAGCCAAAACACAGGATCAAGTGTTTGTTGTATCCCCGTTTGAATGCATACGAAAATGCTGCTCTTGCTGTCTGCTGGCACGGCTTCTGCAGGAGGCTTCTGGGCTGTGGAGGCCCTTGTTTGCCACTGATCACAAGGGCTGTGATCTGTGTGGTGGGATCTGTGACCCCTCCAAAGCAGTGGCTGTGTTGGTCATTTCTGGCGGGCTTCTGGTGGCCCTTGGTGCCTCAGTGCAGGTGGCAGGATAGCCCAGCGGCACCCAGCTTCCTTCTGCAGATCCAGGGACAGCCTCATATTTCTCAATATCAAATTCTGTATATTCTTTGTTAGGGTAAAATGAAAGCATTGTTTCAGCTGTTATCTCTTGAAAAATACCATTTCCTAATTTAGAACTAAGCACAAGAAGCAGAAGTCAGAAGAAGAGCTTATTTTCAATGAGGTTTTTTACAGAACTGTTTTTGAATAGGAAAGTATTCTCGTAAGACTGCCTGTCCAGGCATTCTTTCTCCTTTTGTCAGATGCTGATACAGCATAGCCAAATGCATCAGCAGTGGTTCAGGCCAGACTATTTAGAGCATGGCTATGTAATTCTTGGGGAAAAAAAGGAATTGGTATTAAAGCGCATTCCACTGTTGCACAAAAATCACTGTAATTTATATCAGTTCAGCTTGAGAAAGGAACTGGCTTTAATGAGCAAATGTGTGTGTGAGAAAACTTACTGTGCACTGCATATATACTCACAAAGTGTCTCACTCTAATAAAGTACTATATTTTCAGACTTCCAAATTTCAGAACAATACAAGGCCTAAGTTAGTGTAGACACTGATCGTATACTACACCAACAGGAAACATGAAATAATGTGTAATCAGCAGGGCCAGTCTACATCAAATGCAGGGTGATTTTTCCGGAAATGTTGGTGAAGAAATGTCTAGTTCCCATTGAGTTCCAGTGAGATCTGGGCATCCCTCTCTGTTACAAATTAAAACTCAAAGTTCCTACAAAGATGAACATTTACAAGCCAGTTTGAATGCATGCATCTATCCAAACAGATGTAGGTTATGTACAAAAGAAATTCTGCTAAATTTCATGTCTGAATATAAATAATTAGACCAAGAAGTAGTTGTACATTTTGAATGCTGGTCTTCTGTAAATGATACGGCAATTCAATTTGTTCAGCGCTTTTTTCTGATGCTGCGTAGTTCCCATGACTAGCGCTTTGATGTTAGCCAGAAAGTGATTAATCTGTTGCAGCTCTATAATTAATTAATTTATATTTTGGTCAGTTCTGCAGCGCTTTGCATTTCTGTACCCGACTGCCTAATTACTGTTTGCACAGCACTTGGAATAGATAAAGTCCTCAATGACTCCTGTTAATACTGCTTCTCCAACACGACACAGCCCTTGGCTTCTTGGCTCTTGGAAAGCTGTCACTGAAGTTCATGGGAGGTTTATGCAGATGAGATCAGGCTCATCCTTAATACTTTGAGGTTTTTTCTGAGTTACTTGAGGTTTTTGCTCACCCAGCTCCTGTATTTTCAAGTGGCTTAGAAAGAAGTCAGACAGGAGAGCAGTACGTGCCAGCTGTATGGGTTTTCTACTGAAAGTGAAATACTTATTGACATTTATCATATAACCTTACCATCTCAGTGAACATATTATTGGAGATCAGTGCTGTGAGTGCACCAGTAAGAAAGCTGTCTAAAAACGTGCTTTACATTGCCCCTGTGAGGAGGTGCAGAACAGGTATTCCTGAACAGGCATTTGGGCGGGTGCTTCCTGCGATAAAAGGAATTTTCTGGAATAAAAGACTCCTGTCCATCTCAGCTAGGGTAGACTGCTGCCAGGTAAAGAGAGCAGTAAGTGATGGGGCTCCAGGGGAGACAGGCATGGTTTGTCCTCTGTGATTTCCAAAGTCTTAGTGCCAGAACAAACACCTGAATGTTTGCAAACCTTGGCTTCCATGTATGACTGGGTGCTTCCATTGCAGGAGAGCCAGGGAGGTGGGAGGAAGGCTGGGTGACCCCAAGCAGCATAGGGTCAAGGTAATCCCTTTGCTCAGAGGTTATGTGGTGAATAGCATGGTCTGTTATATATGCTTTGTAAATGTGCCCCAAAATTCTTTATTAGCAAATTCTGTTAATCTTTCAGCAGTCATCAAACTCAATTTCATCCATCTTTTGTTGACATGTCTGTTAACAGTATAAGTAAAACCAGGGCTCCAGTGTGAAGTGAAGCTTCCCAACGCTCTTAAAGCCTCAGGCTGAGTCTGATATCAACTTGACCCATGTCCCAAGTGTTACTGCCTCTTGAATGTGGTTGATTTGTGTTGTGTTCTCATCATGTCAACGGACAATTTTGCAATAGACGAAAATTGTTCTGTAGCTAATGGGATGTGCTGCTGTAAAAGTTGTTGTTTTCATGGTAAGAACGACTTGTAAGCGCTGAAGCAAAGACCACGAGCATTACAGTTTGGCATAGAGAACATTTGGTAGTTGGGGTTCCTGAAAGATGCAGTAGAGGTGATAGTGGAGCTGGCACAAGTCTGTTCTGAGCACTTAGGCTGGAGTCCTCCCAAGGAAAGTCCTTCTTCCCTTGTGCTTTCTGTTGCTAAGTAGAGTTCCAGTGCCTTTAACTCGTGCCAGAACAATCTAGCATTCCTCTAACGTCAGGGAAAAGCTATGCAAGCTCTATGAACATGCTTCAGGGAGAGATTTCAAAGAGAAAAGGGTGCAAGCTCGTGCCTGGTGTTAAACCTTGATGCCATCTTGGAGAGGATGTTATGTACAATCTCGATCCTTCATGTTAGACGGGTTTTCAAACTGGGACAAGGAACTACTACTGTTGTCTGGAGAGCTGGAGATAAAAGAGATTGGTTTAAATGAGGAAAATAAAGTGAAATTGGAAAAAACTTCTGAGGGGAAGAGCTAAGAGCTAGGAACAATTAAATCTGAAGTGGGCAGCAATTAAATAAAATTGAAACCAGAAGACTTTTAGCCACCAGATGGGATTCCACAGTATCATCTAGCTGTGCATTGTTGTAGAGGGGAGGTTGGAAAATGTGTGTGATTATATGTAATTAATGCTTATTTAGAGATTATATTACAAGTTTTTCTATGGTTGCAGAGGATTGGTCTGCATCCATTTCATGCTCCTGATCTGCCAGCAAAAAGCCCTTGCTAGATGTGACCTGACTCTGATTTAGGCCACAGTTTCCCAAATTATAAAGTTAGAGACAGTATTAGTGCAGTTCTCTCATTTCTCTCACACACAGATGATTAGGTACATTATGTTTTTCTCTGTTTAACTCACAAGTCCATCTGGACAAGTTTAATTACATCTTTCTCAAAGAAAAATTACTGAGGTAAGATGATACACTTAAAATAAAATAGAATACACAGACATTTTTATAAGCAGATGTTCTGACTATCTGACTGCGTATTGATCCCCTGTGCATTTTATATGATGCCTCTTTTCAATTTAGCTTCTTTGCATTTAAATTAGTAGATAGATATTGAAATTAAATCTCACTTAGGGAGTTAGAAAAATATCTACTTTTCTAAGTATCTATCAAATTAGGGAGAATTTGGACTCAGTGTTTCTTTATGGACAGTAAGGCTGAAATGGCAACATGTGAGGTGCTTAATTTCTTATAAGAAAGAGTATTTTACCTATAAAATCTAAATATTATTGGAAAGGGACCTCATTTTGCAATCTTTAAAATATTTATGTGGTTGTTGAAGAGAATGGGGAGGTAAGAAGTACAACGCAAACCAGGCAGTGGGGTTTGCTGCTGTCTCTGTTCCCATCTTCCAGCTTGGGTTCTGACAAAGTCTTTATGTAGTCTGAGAACTATGGTTGGACTTAGTGGTGTTTTCTAACCGTAATTCTATGAACTGCAATCCTAGGCTACGGTGTATAGCTAGAAATAATGATATGTGTATTCACTACATGCAAAAGTTTCCATCCAAAGATATTTTCACCCTTTAGAATAGCAGGGGGTGCCACAGGGGGAGCAGTTAATTTCCAGTTGGGGCTGGTGGGGTTAAATCTCTTGCTTTTGCCTCCTGCCCTAATCTCTGCAGCTGAGCATTAGCTGACCAAAAATGATGTTGGTGGTTACTGTTCAGATAAAGGTCTTTCAGCAATCAAGGGTGATCAACCAAATGGCATAAAAGGGGAAAGGGTTAATTAAACTTTGATAATTACAGTACTGTCAATGTTGCGAATAACAGAATTACCCTGTAGTTGGTGTAAGCTGGCAGGGCATGGCAGACTGATGTTACCTGTAGCAGAAAGTGAGGCTCCTTGTGATACCTGCATGGTGTTGTGGACTCTCACAGATATGGATGTTACCTTCTGCATGCGGGCTCTGGTTCCCACCAGGGCTCCATGTCCTGCAGCGTTTGAGCAATTCAGCAACGTGGGTGCTTTTATGTGCTCTTGTAAAGGTGTCTGTGCTGCGGGTCAGTCCATGGAAAGTAATTGAGCTGCTCACCATAAATGCTGCTCTTAATGAATAGGGCACAGAATGTTATAGTGCAGCTCACTCATCTGAGTATTATTTAATGCTGGTTTATTGGGAGCGTTTGTCAAATGCTGTGACAGTTAGCACTTGCGATGGGCTGCACAGACTCCTTGTTACAAGTTTTAGGAAAAGTTTTGCAAAGTATTACTCTGAAAAACAAGAACTTGCCTGTTGTTACTGCAGCGCTTCCATTTGTTTTTCTTTGTGTTTGAGTTATTTAGCAGAAAAATTTGTGTATTTAACTTCGTAATCAAACTAACACATGATTGTTAAATAGTCTATATCCCATTAATTAGGCTGTGAAGCAAGGCAAGCTTTACAACCATTTATAATCGAGTACTGCAGAAGTTGATATAATCAGTTAGGCAGGCAACTCATTAACCATCCAGCCATCTTCAGCTGAAGTTGGTGACTTCCAGCGTAATTAAACTTTCCAGGTGTCAGTAAATGCATGAAAAATATATCTATCTTAATATTTTGATGCGTCTTAATTCCACTTTCCTGAGATTAAACCTGTGGAAAGCGCATCTGCTTTAACAGAATTTGTCATTTTTAAAACATCTCATGTCCTTTTTGCATAGTTGAAAAGACAAGTACTATGTATAAGGAAGTTTGTTCGAATGTGTTGAGTAGAGCACGATTTGGATGGCTTCCTCTTGATTGCTGTTGGGATATCTGCCCTGCCATCATTTAATTCATACCATCTAGGTATTCCACGAATGCAGGAAAGATCCCTAACAAAGTTCAGAATGTTATTTTTGCTTTCAGTTGCAAAAGGCAAATAATACAATGGGTGTTCTCTGAGACTTGGAGGAATAAATTATTTCTGCCCTGAAAGCTTCCCGTCTGTGTGAGCAGAGGAGATGAAACGCTCACTGAGAGCCAGATCAAGCTTTATTCCTGTAGCACTCACTCTCCTTCCATTTTTAGGATGATCCACGTGCAATGGCATTTTCTCTAGGTTCGTGCTGTGTGGGCCTTGCTAGACAACATTTGAAGAGGGACTTGAAAGAAGACAGGCTGATGGCTGGGCTTTCTGAGATGCAAAGGCAGGGGGTGATGCTGAAGACAGAGCAAGATAAAAAAGGGCTGGAGACAGCTGGATGCATGGGTGGAATGAAGATGAGAAACGCACTTCCTTGGCTTCCAAAATACTGCTGCAAAATTCTCGGTGTCAAATAATCTGCTACAAGTTTTTTTTTTTAAATATACTGTCCCTCATAAGGCGAATTGCATATGGAACAAACAACAGTATGGTCTGTATCTAAGCTCCCCTGCTGACATCCCAGTTGTGATTTGGCAATGATTTGAAGTATCGCGATCCTTCACTTCATGGATTTATCATGAGTTGTGGTCCCCTGAATGCCCAACGCAGATCTGATGGCTGTAGGACACCACTGGAAAGCTCTCTGACCTCCTCTGTGCTTGACAGAGAGGTGCTCTGTGACCATACCCAGAGAACTCTGAAGCTGTGAGGGCTTCTCTTGGTCTTTTCTTGGTTGTCAGAATGCCCTGAAAATGCTCTTCAGGCAACTAACTAGGAAGCAGTCTGCATGGAATTTTCCAAAATTTAATAATACTGACTTTGCTTCAACAAAAGTTTAACAGTTGGCTTTCACTTTTTTCTTTTCTTTTTAACTGCATTTCTTCTTGAACTTGCATGTTTTGTTTTCTCTTTATTTTTTTTGGTACGCTCATGTATTCAGTAGAGAATATGGCATTTATTCCCTAACGAAAGGCAAAGCAGTGACAAGTCATAGGTTAGCAGGAAGGGGGAGAACCCAGCACTTTTCCATGTAAATTATGTGAATCCTGGATGGAAGCCAGGCATTCATTTGGTTAAAATGGGGTTTGATAATTGAAACTAATTTAACAGCGACCCTATTAAGTTGCATTTTATTGCTCATTTAATACGCCTGTCTCACAGGCTCTCCAGAACTAGGAAGTGCTTTTGTAACGTGAGTTTGTAATTGCTCCTAGCTCCAGCCGTGCAGGTAAATGTTGAGTTTGCTCCATGGTATTGGCACCAGTGTGTGCACCAAACGCTTGGCGCTGTGGTGCCGTGGGTCAGTGCCAGTGGTCCTTTTGTATGATTTCAGTATTTCTCCTCCAGCTAAATCTTCCCCGCTGGGCACGAGTCGTTGTATAATCCTGTAATTAGTCAGCACCCCTTTTGGTTCCAGTGGCAGTGCAGCGTGAGGTGACGGTTACTCAACCACAGCAGTATTTATCAGAGGAAAATAAGCAAAAAAGGGTGAAAAGGCAAGAAAATACAAGCGTGAGCAAGCAGCCGTGATGGATGTTTGTTTACAAACATGTCCTCTTCCGCTGCAGGAGCCGTATGTGAATGATGAATTACAGAAATTGCAGGAGCTTTGCCCCGTGCAGCGGCGAGGAGAGCAAAGCAGTGGGAGTGCACCGGGCTTGCATTGCAAGCACAAGGCATGGAGCCATCGAATGCTGCTGAAAGGAGGCATTCTGAGCTCGGCTTTAGCTGCAGCTTCATCATCCAGACCACGTTTAAAGCTTATGGCTGTCTCCCTTTTTTCTTTTTTTTTTTTTTTTAAATGTAAATGCATGCGAACAGGTATTAGGGACAGCGCATCTCAGTGTGAGGCAAAGCGTATGATTGTCTCCCTCATCGTGGAAGAACGAGGTTTGACAGGCATTAGTCACATTAATTAAGCCCCTGCAGGGTGCAGGAAAGGACACACTTGGATGTGGTGTTGCAGAAGGATTTAGAGCTCATTCACATAACCCAGGGCTTTGTCAGCGGGAGGTGGCATTGTCCCTGGTGGTAGTTTGGTGCTGAATTGCTGGGTCAAGCTGCTGCATGTCTTCTCAGCCAAAAATGGTGAGTTGGATTTTGGAACAGGAATGACATAGAAAATCCGTGGAGATGAAGAAACTGCGGGCAGGGCTGCAAGAGCTTGTGGCTGAGGGCATGAAGTCTGCAGCTGCCAACACCTGCAGCGTGTGCCTGTGGAGCGCAGCGTGGCCGTAGGGTGACATCCTGGTGCTGGAGCAGTGCCTGGGCAGCTTGGAAAGACCCAGAGCTGCTGAACCACGCTGAAGTAGTGCACGGGAGATGTGGGTCTGGGGAAGGAAAATCTTCACCCTTCCCTTGGAGTAGCATTAGTTATTCCTACTCCTGTTCTGGTGGCATCGCTGCAGGCGGTAACAGCTCAATTAACCGTGTTTCTCCTTAGGTTTTTTTTCCTGATTGTTTTTGAACCCAACTTTAAAAGTTTTCTTTGAGGTCGTGCTTTCAGTTCATTCCGACAGCTGTCAGGCTCGGTGTTTCTGCTCAGATGTGGCCGTGCTGTTTCTGAAACATGCTGGCTGCGTACAAAATGTGCTTATAGTGTTGGTTTTTCTCAGCGATATAAGCGAAATGTGCCTGTCAGTGTTTTGCAAGATTGATCTGCGAGAGGTTGTTAGCCTGTGAGGTTTTACACATTGGAGTCAGCAGCAGAGTTCACAGCTCTGGCAAGGTGCTGTGTTTAAACTTATGACAGAGGCGTTCGCTGCTTCTTTTTTAATTTAACTCTCCTTATTGTGGCATCCATTGTAAAGCTTTACCACCACGTCTTAATTTTTTTTTTTTTTCAAGTTTAGGCATTCTGTGGTTTGCAAAGTTTGGGCATCTTCTTTGCTCAGCAGTACTTGAGAGCACAGAGGAAGACACAGTGACGTTGTGCAGGGGGAGGACTTTGTCCCTTGGAGTCACTGTACATTGTGAATGGGAAAACACAGGAGTGTACAAACTGTTCATGTTGTTTCTGAGGACTTCAGAAGTTCTCATGTATATTCCTCAGTTACTGTGCGGCTGCTCACATAGTATTTAAAGTAATAAAAAATGTATTAGTTTCACTGTGCACACCTATTGGTATCCAGTCTGTACTTCCACGAAAAATGTATTAGCCAGACCGTGGGAATGTATTACTGGTCTCTGTAGCTGTGTCATGCTTAACTCGAGCTATCCTTCGTTATCAATACAATCTAAAATATACAGTAAATGCTGCAAATGAGCTCCATATAGAGATTCTAAATGACAGAAATACCCTCTGTGCTCCCTGGATTTCTGCATGGATTTTCAGTGCTCAGTGGCAGCGGTGCAGGGGCACGCCTGCAGAAAGCAGCTGGTGTGCAACCAGCAGCAGAAGCCTTCTGCTCACTTGCTGTGGGTAGGGAGCCTTTGCTTTGTTTGTGCAGTGATTTTTTTCTTAACCCAATGCCTGTTGGAGCCTCCCACCCCACCTTCAATAAAATTTTGCATTTCCAGCCGCTGGGAGGGATGGAGCAGAACCCCCACCCTGGAGCAGTGGCAGCTCTGCTTCCAGCAACACCTCCCTGTAGGGCAGTCAGGCTGGTTACAGCCTTTTACATTTCCTTTAGAAACGAGATCAAATTTTCTCTGTGGCAGAGGCAGGTGGACATCAATGCGCTATTTTTTTGTGTATTCTATTGGAAAACAGCAAAATGCATATGAGGATAAGCATAACTGCATCCTGCTTGATAACACAATTCTGAATTAAGCGTTTATGGCTCCGCACATGCATTCAAAGCAGGAGCGTCAGGTGTGTGCGTGTGGGCTAGTTAGTGACAGAGCTGTCTGACTGCCCTACAGAAGTGCTGGGCATCCTTCATGGGGGGATCAGCCCCATTGAAGACCGCACCAGTTCTCACCCCAGGTCAGGCTGTGATCGTTCCATTCCCAGCGACGAGCCCTGGGACGCTGCCCGCAGCGACGGAGCAGGCAGTGCTGCAACGGGATCGCGATGCGTTTGGGTACAGCTGCTGCTCTCAGAACCCCACAGGTAGCTGAGAACACAAACTTACTGATAACTGGGTGCCAGGGAACCTCGTTTGGCTGAAATTGGATGCACCAAAGTGACGATGCGTGGGAAAGCAGAACCAAAGCCAAAAGATGCTCTGTGCAGCACAGCCTGGGTGCTCACATGAACTCTGGGCCGACCCCTTGTCCGCAGTGACTTCCAAGGGCTTTTTTCTCATGAAAACACTTATTCCCATGACCAAATATGGCCTTAATTTACTTGTTAAAAGCATTTCTAAGTATGTTGTGGTATACGTCTAGTTCAGAGTATGGATTTCGTATAGAACACATAGGTGGTGATGGGCTGACAGTTGGACTAGATGAGTGGTCTTTCCCAACCTTAATGATTCTGATTAATTTTCTCTATTAGCGCCGTGCTTTTGATAAGGAGATCTCAGTTCTTGCCTGATACTGCGGTGAAAATACTGGAACACTTCCTTGTCTGTTGGAGAGGTATTTCTAATTCTGTTTATGTCAGGCAGTTTTAGAGACCCAGTTTGTGAATCAGGGATGCAGAGCTGTATGACAAAATCCAGCATAGAGGCAGTGAAAGCAGGTGGAAGGGTCCTCTATCAGAGATGCCATGGTGGGTGCTAATTACGGTGTCAGCTATTCTGTATCTTAATCAATCCCAATGATCTCATTAATAATTTTTACTTGCATTGACAAGAAGTTGTTCAGAGAAGTCAGTTGCCTATCTGCGTCATTTGGTTCTCGAACACAAAACACTCAAAATTAAGGTTTGTTTTCCTTTCCCCTGGAGCAGTCTTTCCTCCCTGCAGTTCACTGTTCTGCTCATTTTTCCTTTCCCCTTTTGTTTCCTAAAGGTGACAGAGAAACCTGAATGGGGGCTAAGTGCGTGCTGTGCATGTCGTGTTTCCCTAATCAGCCCTTTTTGTTCTCATCTGTCCCTTGCTGGGGAGAGCTGAGGTGGGGATTTGTTCAGTGCATGTTTGAAAACTCATAGAGCAATATGGTAAACCAGAGGAGCAAGCGGGGTGCCCAGCAGCACGGTGCTTGGGATGATCTTTGCAAAGCATCACCTTAGTGCTGCTGACAGCGAGCACCTCTAATGCACAGCCTGAGTGCTTGTTGTGCTACAGGTGGTTGTTTAAAACAATCCATTCACAAAGAACTTTTTTTTTTTTTTTTACTTTTCATGCTGTTAAAGCAAATTGGTATGTAATTAGATTTATATACTGAATAATCTCATTTGCATATCCAATTAATTCTTCCTGTTTTAATTTGTTAGGGTTGGATTCACATTAGTAGTAAAAATAACACTTAAATTAGCAAGGATTCAAATTTTGCTTTGCTATAATTTGTACGGGATGTTGCATTAAAGGTTGGTCCTCTTCCTTTTAGAGGCTATTGAATAACATGGAAAAAGCAATCAAGAGAAAAGTAACCTGTGTTGTAGAAGCAATAAACATCTATTTGAGCTGACCAAAGCGAATGTGTTGTGAACGCAGGCTTTTGACGACGCCTGGTCAGAGTTTGCAGTGCTTTGTAGCCATTAGCAGGGCAGAGCAGTCAGCAAGCAAGGGGTTTATTTAAATGCACAGAAGGCAGCGTGTTCCCAGTGGGTGCGAGGCATGCACTGCTGCTGCTCAGCTTCCCCACGAGTGACACAGGACCACGCGTGGGCTGACCTTCCCCTCGTGCAGGTGCGTGGGGTTTGTCTTCTGTTCAGGAGGGTGAGCGTGCCCAGAGTGCAGGCATGTACCCGATGTGGGGTTTTTGTTAACAGTCTGCTGGAAGTCGTTGCCTTTGAAGGTATAAAACGTTACCGAAAAACCCCCCAGCTTTCATTCATGTTGTGTAAAAAGCAGGGCCTGTTGTTGATACGGGACAGTTAATGATGACAAGGAAGGAAGCCATAGCAAGTGGTTGATGCAGAAAACCTAGGAAACACTGCGGGCTGCCTTCCCTCCCTGTGCACATCTCGCTGTGCTGCAGCCCCAAAATGCAGAAGAGGGGACAACTGGTGGCAACCAACCGGGGCAGCCAGTCCCCATGTGCTGGTTTTCTCCTGAGGAAACAGCTGCAACTTTCTGCTCTGTAATAAAATGCGGAAGGGAGCCCGTGCCCCGGCAGCCTTGGCTGTGGCTGTGTGCTATGAACAGATGTACAGATAATATATTCCCTTGCCTGTTCTCTCTAATCTCTCTGTCTGTCTACTTTGTAAACTGCACTTGAGCAAGCTGCAAACAGCTTTTAGATTCTAAGGGCAGGAAAAGACAGCGCTCATCCCCGTGTGGCAAGGAACTAAGTGAGAATGACCTCTAGCTCTGAGGCACTTATTGAAAACCTATTTTAAATTGAATACACAAGCCAAGATAATACAGGCTGTTTGATAAAAAACATTAGAGAAATCCATAACATGAGGCTTTTTATTATAGGTTTATTACATCAATCTCTCCAGTGGGTAATGGAACTTGTAAATATACTCTTATGTAGGAGTCTCCTTGCGGGCTTTTTATTCATGCTGAAGTAAGCACAGCAAACTTATTTGCTGTCAGGGTACATTGAATTTAAGATTAGTATTTATCTTGGTTCTAAAGAGGTTTTGCTTTTGTGAATTGGTGCTGGAGCGGAGGCCGCAGCGGCAGCAGGAGAGGTGCGTGCCTCTGTCCTCGGGACAGACCCAACAGGAGGAAGGTGATCTGTATTTAAGGGTAATACTTGCTGTGTTATTGCATATGTAAGAGCAATCTCTTTGTACTGCAGACGTGTTTGTTCTTTAGGAGTGGTATGCCTTTAATTCTTTCCTGGAGGTAAACAAAGTCGTGCTGCTGCAGCAGTAGGGCCGCACACTTGGCTTGGTTGGGAGAGATCAGTGGTGTGTTTGTGCTGGGTAGTTAAGAATAAGTTTGCACAGAAGTTCTAAGGGTAAAGGAAGCTAAAATTGTAGCAGTGCTAACAAGCAAACAAAAATCTTACCAGCTTTCAGTTTGTTCATTCGAGGATAGAGTGATTAATTGGTAGTTAATTTAATATAGGGACAAATCTGCTCAATTAGAAGACGTTAATTACAAGGACCAAAAACCTGCTGAAGTGCCAGCAAAGTCAGCATTTAACACACAACTTTAACAGCTTGACTGTTGTGCAGTTAATTCCTGTTCTAAATACAGAGTTGTACTTTCATTCATACAACAGCATGCAATGGGTGTTGTCGCTGGGCTGCAAATGGCTGTATTTATGTAGGAAATACATTCTTTTAATTTTTCATTGCGTAGCTCAAGTGCATTCTTTGAATTGCAGAGCTTCTGCCAAGTCTCATGGTCTCCAGTTGGGTTGGTTGCCATTGAAGTCCATTCTGTATTAGCATGGCAGAGATGCATGCAACGTTTGGCCAGGGGCAGGCTTGCAGCCCTTTGAGGACTTGCAGCAGTCCCTGGTTGCCAGTGAGCTGCCAGCAGAACCAGTCAGCAGGCTCTCTGTAGTCCAGTTCTCAATCCAGTATAACCCTTAATTTTCAAAAGCGAGAAACCCATTATTTTTGTAATTGTAATGAAAGAACTGCTGAAGCAGCGCACGTTATTTCGATTACCCATTAAGCTTTCTCTTTACTAGAATGAAATGATATGATTTTCCTTGATTTTCCTGCTTTTAACTTCTGACTTGGAATTTACGAAAAACAAACAAACAAACCCCAAAACCCAACAACCAAACCCAAACAGTGCAAACAAGCAAGCTCTCCTGGCGCTGGTTGTCTTCCACTTGCCAGTGCTGCTGATGTTCACAGCATCCAGATGAGTAATGCGTATCAGCTCTTCTTTTGGTGTCTTCCTGATGTTTGAGGTTATTTACATTAAAATACGGCAAAAGATAACATTGATTAGTTTGCACTAGAGCTCTAATCTGTATCTGTTATAAAGGCTTCGTTGACGTGCTGGTGCAGGGTAAGCAGGCATTATGTACTGACTGATTCATTGCACTGGATGACATCCAAACAGTAAAACATACAATTTCTTGTTGAACAATAAAATAAATCTGCTCCTAATGATAAAGTAATAGGCCTTGGTCAGACTACTTTCTCTTAAAAAAACACTTTATCTCCCTTCCATTCAACTCTTGACTAGCTCTCCTTGTTGATATTTAATTTGTTCTTTTATTTCTGTAATCGTTTTATTGCAGTGTGTTTCTTAGGAGGTTTTCCTAATGTCCTGCGTCTAACATGAAAACAAGAACATCCTCGGGGGGGGCAACCAGCTCCGTTTCCTCTTGAGGTGCAATTATTGTGTTTGTTTGCTATGCCCCTAGTGACGCAGTGCTAAGGGTACCCCCTCCACCAGGGCTCAGGTGTGCCACCTGCATTCAGACACATCTGTGCTGCTTCCACCCATGCCAGCCCTCTGTTGGCACCTTCCTTTGGTGGAAAGGCTGGTGGCTGTTTGGTGGCCGTAGTGCTGCCTGTCACAGTGGTGCTGGTTGTTGGCCAGTCATTTGTAGGAAATGTTATTTCCAGCGGATCCAGGTCTAATTTGAAGTAGTTGGTCTCAAGTCACTCTGTTATGCATAGTGTGATTGAAGCATTTGTTTTCTCTGTGTGAAGATCTAGAATTCTCGACAAACAGGAACAACTTAATGTTTGTCTTCGGAGTTCTTTGGTAGCTGTTGCTCTTTGATGTCCTTATATTGCGTTAAGGGCTTCAGGGAGCAGTTCCCTCCTGCTGTGAGAAGCACATTAAAAAGGAGATTTCCTTCCAGAATCTGTCCTGGGGGTGAGGCCTGAGTTCCCCTTTGGCACTGGGGCGATCCTACCACACTCCTGCAGAGATGTGAGAGGTGCCTGGAAGCTTAGCCCGGCAGTGCCACACCAGATAGAGAAAAGATCTTGCTTGCAAATGCCGTCGGTCAGAGAGGTTTCTTACATCACGGTGTAAGAAGTCGTAAAGTCAGAGTTTTGACAGCTATTACTGATTTTTCATCCCTGCTGCATTACTCAAAGTTCATAGCATTTTTTAAAAATTAAAAGGACACGTGCTCTCCGTGGGCAGATTGCATGAATCGTGCTCCCAGTTGCTCTTCTGATCCCTACCAGTTGAACTCCAGGAGCTTGATTTCAGCTGCTCTCAGTTTGGCACTTGGCAGCACTGATGTTAGTGCTGGATTCGCGTGGGACCCCGTGCTTGTGTTCAGGCATCTCTGTGTTTGCTGCAGAGCAGCCGTGCCTTTTGTACCCGGCTCTTCTGAGAGTTGCAGATACACTTGAAAAAAAAAAAGGTAAAAATTGAAAAGAATATTGAGGGGCAGCTCCTCAAATGTGCCCTGAGTCGGTTCTGTTCCACCGACTGCGGTGGTGATGGAGATTTACGCCAGCTGAGGTGCCAGGCTGGTGTCCCAACAGCAGACTTCAAATGCCTTAAATCCATTTACAGAACACAACCACCTGGGGATTATAACACTGGATCCTGTTTAGGGGATTAAACACTTTATTGCTTTGGCAGCAGCGGGGAGTCCAATGAGGTTTCTGCATGCATGGCTCAGCACCATGGTGCTGGGCAGTGGGCTGTCTCAGGAGGGCAGGCAATTTTCAGAAGCCCCAGAGAGGCATCCCTCACTCTTCAGTGCTTGTAAACTTGTAACAGTGCTTGAAAAGCCACAGCCAGGGCAAGTTTCTCCTGCCATAGACTGCTGTATTAGTTATATGCTGTAATGAGATAGGTGGAGCTTTTGCACTTTTATTATCTCTTTTGACCAGTCTTGCAGCTGAGTTGGCTTGAATGAACTCCTTTAAAGAAACAAGAGAGTCAGGCTGTGCTGATGGTGCAACCCGCCAAGGCTGGGGTTACAGAGCCACTGGCTGTGTGCATTGCAGTGTGGGAGCTTTGGTGTGAGCCATGGCAAAACGCAGCTCTGCACCTGAGGTTGCAGCCAGCATGATTTAAGCACCGCACACAGCAGCTCCGTGCTGCTGCAAACCTCCTCATTGCTACTGCAGGAGCTGAATGAGGAGCCAAAGCCATCCCCAGTGCATCCCTGCGTGCACAGCACTGTGATTCCTTGCCATCATTGCAAAGTGCGTGCCCATGACCCAGAACAAGCAGATCTGCAGTGCCCTGCTGACAAACCAAGCACCGTGCAGCGTTTTCTGACCAGTGACACAGTGAGATCTAGGTTCCCATGCCTGCCAGCACGGTTACCCACCAGCACAGCTCACAGGGGGCTGCCAGCTTGAGCTGCTTATTCACAAATATTTGAGAACAACGTCTGCTGCCTAAACCGCTCCGTAAACAGCTGGGTAAGAGCCGGCAGGGTCGGCTTTCCTTCTGACAAAGTCTGGTGGACTTTGCACAGAGAGCACCGGGCTTCACCTTGAGGTGGTGCACAGAGCTCCTTTCACCTTGGATGTTTCTGCGGAGTTGGGCTCCGCGATCAATGCGGAGCTGGCACACGTTACCAGAGTTCTCTTTGTTTTTCAAGCAATAGATGATGCAGAGATCATAGGTTATTGCTCCAGGAAAGGACTTGTCTTTCCTAAGACTCCGGGACTTTTCAGTGTGGGTATTCCATAGCATCTTACTGCCCACTGTTGGGGCAGGGAGGATAGCATCTGTTAGCCTGGCTTCTACCCACCTTCCTTATTATATGAAAGAATAAAATCTGTGAAGTTCGAGGAGGTGCTGTGGATAGGAAATATGTGGCTTTTAAATTAAAATATGCACACAGACGTGGTACTTCAGCTTTTTTTTTTAATATCCGCTTGATAGTACCTGTCATACTCAACTGAAAATCTTATAATAACGATGTGTGTTCTTCTTGGAAGGAGACAATTATATCAATATCTCCGATTTTACTAATAGATCAATAGCTAATTAGAACAGACCATTGAAACATTTATAATGCCTTGTCCACAAATAGCTCTGCAGGAGAACAGTCAGCACTGAAGGAATCTGCTGTCCCTGGGAGGAGGATGGAGTGCAGTTGGAGCAGCTCTGTACTCACAGTGGCACCTTTGCCAGGGCTTGGCCAGACAGCAGGGGGACAGACATTACACATGGTCTGATAGCGATGGGACCAGGGGGAATGGTTCTAAACTAGAAGAGAGGAGATTTAGTTTAGATATTAGCATTGTTACAGCAATGGTCTTATGGGAACATAAGGGAAGTGACTGAGGAAAAGCTTGCTAGCGGCTGATAACCCAAGTGCTGGGTTTTGGCTGGGCTCAGCTGGCAATGAGCTCGTGCCATCGTGGTGGCTGTACTCCTGGCCACGGCTCAGCACCGTGAGAGCTGTGTGTGACCTGCAGGGATCATTCGTACTGCCTGGATCCCACAGTTAAATCTATAGGGATGAACTGTTTGTGGTAGTTTTCTAAGTTGTGCTTTTTTTTTTTTTATTGGGTTTACTTATTTCCATTGACTCCGTTTGACACTCACACAACATGCACGTTGCGCAGCAGTTGTTGAGAACCTGTGGGAGGGTTTGTTATTCATTTCTTAAAATCAGAACGCGTGTCTTGGTTATTTTAATAAGAAAAGCATGCATTTTTTATTACTGCCAATAGTAGCAACAGCTGTATGGTGTTAGCAATAACACGAGTGTTTTAATTGCCTGTTTAATCCCTTGTTTCTGTGGTTGGGTATAGAACTGTACTGTCTGATTTCATCAGGGCTGGATCTTAACTTACAAAGCATTAGGACAAGATCGTTTGTTGCTTATGCTTTTAAAAGTCTCTCTCAGAAGCATCCCTTTGGTGATTCCTCCTATTTCAGCACTGGAGCACACAGCAGGTTCTGTGTTATCTTTTGTAACCGATCTACGGCTGAGGTGCCCCGGTGTTGTTGTTCTAATTACTCAGAACACCATCCTGGGCCGATACCACCTCGGCAGAGCAGGGTGAGTTTATCTGTTTATTCTCCTGGTGTCAGCTGCGATGACTCCGGGAAGGCTGCTCGGTGAAGGAATTTGTGATTTTCTGCAGCAGTGGAGATAAATTCCTTTTATCATACACAGAAGAGAACATCTGTGATTACAATCATGCTGTTGACTTACGAAGATAACACCAATTACATCCCATTAAATGAGGTTTTTGTTGTAGGACAAGGCACTCATTACGCTGCACTGGGGCGTCTAGACCCAGTAGGCGAGGCACGAGGCAAACACGCTGCTTTGGCGTGTATGGAGCAGGTAGGAAGTTAGCACTTTGCAAATAAAATGTTTTAGGCATTTGGTATAATTAATCATCTGGCATTTAAATAGGGGAAATCAGTGCTGCTGCGGTGCAGGCTGGGAGGGTTTGGAGACCGATTCTTGGCTCCGCAGGGCCGGGTAGAAGCAGCTGCCAGGGCCAGCCCTGACCTCCTGTAATTGATAGACCCCGTGCTCTGTGCTGGGGCGGATGCGTTTAACCCTGCTGTGATTCACAGTGCCCCAGGTATTCAGGTCACCCGTAAATGGAGTCGTCAGCTCTGCGCTGTCCCCATTTCAAATGCTGGAGCTCTCCCACGCCTGCTCTTACGAGAGCAGAGATTTATTTCTTCCTGTCGTCTGAGCTTTGGGGATCCTCTGGGTTGTTACGGTTTCGTTACGTCTCGGAGGAATACCTGACACTGCTGTTGAACTCAGCCATCAGGTTCCTGCTTGTCACACGTCACCTGTCCAGCACAGCGTTCTGCACTAGCTGTACTCAGTGCAGCAGTGAGCTGGGACGTGGACACCACTCAGTGTGTGGTGAGGATGAGGAAGGACAGAGCCTTGTGCCTTCTTTCGCCTTTGCTCCTGATGAAAGTACCTGATTGTGTTGTTGTCTTGCTTTCTTTCCTTATTTTGGCTGATTTTATTCCTTAAACACGTGGCTCAACCATGGCACGTACAGGCATGGGCACAGGCTCCAGCATGCGCAGCCAATGCCTTTCCCTTACAGGCAATGCTTCACACAGGACTTCTCAAATCTCCTTTTTTGAAGCCCATTTTTTGTTGTTTTTGTATGGGAAGGGCCTTAAGCAGGCCTTGTTTGTTGAGACACGCGATGAATTATTCTTAGCGCGAGTAACTGATGTAAAAGCTCCCAGTCATTCCAAAGCCATCAGCACCACGTGCATTGACATCAGCAGAAGTGAGAAGCACAAAATAAGTGAAACTTTCCAGGTCCTGAGGAATTGCTTTTCCCATAGTGCAGTTTTGTCTTGAAGAAATTCCAGCCTGTAGCTCAGTATGGAAACCAGCATCCATAGCGGGACCCAACTCTCCCACCGCCAACAGGGAGAGGATTTTTATCAATTATACTGGATGTGTTCCAGGAATTCTCTCTTCGGTTTTTATCTTTCCCTACAGTGTAGAATATTCATTTAAACCTTCTCTCAAATTAGCCGTAGCTTTCAATGAAAGCTAAAGCAGTTCTGTGTAGTTAACAAGATTCATCACTGGGCCTAATGTTCAGAGTGGAATCACCTGTTTGTCTGAATTAGCCTCGGTTGACATTCTTCATGTTTCAGTTCCTCGAAAGTGCAGAAGGAAAACAGGCATTGAGCATCAGGCTGGATGTGCTGGTTCTCAGGTTTGGGCTGCTGGAGGGTTACAGAAAGATCTGCTTCATTGGGAACGTATTTAAATGGATCTGGTGTTTTTTGATAGATTTTGTGATTCAGTAGAAATATATGTATCAGTAGAAGCAGAATGTTCTTCTAAATTATCTATCACATTCTGTCCAGCAGCATATGGGCATGTACCTCATACAGTGTTTAAAAATGATACTTTTATCATGAAATTTACTGAAATTTCCTATACCCCACGTCTTACTGAAAGACATGCAGTTCTCTCGAGGGAGGCAGAACCAGAGTGGCAGTACATTTGTTTCATCTGACAGGGGCAAAAAGAGAGTTTTGGTAACAGTCTTGCTTGCAGCTTCTGTAAAGCTCGGGGCAGCGCAGTGCTCCTTCTGGGTTAGCTCATTTTGGGCTTGAGCAAAGGAAGCGTCGCTCATTAAAATAAATTCTGTCACTAGGAGAGTGGCTCAAGGGCTAGGTTGCTCAGGAAGGCTCCTTACTGCGCTTTCCCAGGACAGTAACAAACCTGTAAGGAGCAGCACAGGTTGTACAATAGCTGCTGAAATTCATAAGGCACAAAGTGAGCTGTTATAACTAAAGGGAGCAAGGGAGGCTTTCATTTGCGTATGTATGTGTGTACAGCGTCATCATTCAGGTCCATCAGATGCCTCAAGGAGAGCCTAATGAACACAGACAAGGGTAAGTGGAAAGCCAACTTAGGAAGTGCTGCCCTTTGTCATCAGTGGGCTCTTGGATCAAGTGATGCTCATCGCTGGTAAGCTGAGAATAGGATATTGGGACTTCGTGGCTGCATGACCCTGAGCACCTCCTGGCAGTAGGAATGGAGTTACCACTTCCATAAAAATGGTGTGAAATTCACATTGAGAAGCTGTCTGAATAGCAAGACTTAGTTCCTGCGGAACTGTAATAATGCAGTGCAGTTGCCTATGAAGATGCTGAACATGGGAGATCCCTTTTTATCCCGCAGCGCTATAACTGAGACTATTTACAGTACTTTTAGTTTTCTACTTATTTAATTCTATTTATTAATGAACATTGGGTGGTTTTGAACTGAATCCTCACCTTCCATAAGGTGCTGAGCCCAGCTGTTGTCACGCACAGGGGTGGGCTGGCAGTGATTTCAGTCGTGCATTAGACTACAGCGAGAGGAGACTGCAGAGGAGATGAAATTTGGACTTGTTTATCTGGGTTGTACACCGGCAGCAATAAGAGAAGAAAGAGGAGACACAAGAATTGTATCTGCACGGCGTTGCAAGGTTTTCCTTCCCTTGTGTGTTCGTGCCATGTGAAAGCTGGGTGTTACACAGCGTCAGTATTAGGTGATGTCGTTTTTGGAGGGTGGTTTCGTTTGGTGGTCTTTCGTGAGCTTCTGTTTTGCTGTGCCCTCAGACCAGTGCCACCCGTGACACTGGGCCCTGCTCCCGCAGCCAAGGGACACATTGAGTGTCAAGTGGTTGTACCTTTTCATTTGTGGTGCGTGCTTCCCAACTCGACCTCCTGCTTTTTGATGCAAGGTGTATTTTCCCCCGATGGGAGGATCGGACCTGTAGCGCGACGTGATGCAATATGTATTGACGCATTCTAATTGAAGTAACGCTAAATGACAGCATGGCGTGACTTGCGTGCTCTGCTGGGGACACAGGTGACACAGGCGATGCAGCACGTCCCTGAGTCACCTGGGGTGGTTTGGCTCGTGCCTGCCCCAGCGGGATGGAGCTCCTTGAAGCGAGGACCCCAGCACCAGCCCAGCTTCTGTATTTTACCATTAGAAAATTAAAATGTATTTTAATTCTTCTGTTTTCAAACCCATTAATATAGCCCTCGGAGCTATAATCTTTATGGGCCAGACTGTAATATTCTCTCTTGCAGCAAATGAATCAGTGCAGCTGGTTAAGGAGCAGAACAGCCCTGGGTCTCGGAAACCAGTCAGGATTTCATCATCTAGCCCTCCGTGCTTTATGGCTATTATTATCTTTTTCTGCCAGCAACAGTAAGTTGCACACAGGTGTAATTTAAAGTGAGAGATGATGTGGAATGTGTTTTGAATAATAGATAAGTCCTAGTCAGAGATGGTTAACATATAATTAAAAATAAAGATAAATACAAGTGATACGGCTCTGTGCTTCCTGTAGACTCCTTTGTGGCTGTACCTGAGGAGGAGACGTGGGAGAGGTTGCTCCATCCTCATCTTCCCAGCAGAGCCTCTCTGAAATCACCTGATGGGGAATCAAGGGCCATTGTTCCACCTGCTAACGAACCCAGCTGGCTTCCCTGCCCCAAGGGCGTGCAGGTTGTCCGTTGTCATCCTCGCCCCTCAGGGAAGAAGGGAAGAAGAGATGTCTTCTGTTTATTCCTCTTTCCTTCTTATTTTTTGTCCATCCTACCACCGTTATTTTAGATTTTATATATTCTTTCTCCTCTGAACTCTGGCACCCACCAATTCCCTGCTTGTCCATCCAGGTGCACTCATGGCACCAGAGCAGCCCATAGCCATGGGTTCTGCCTGCCTTGTGTTGGGACATGGCACGGTGGGAGCCTTTGAGCTCCCTGCACTGTGGATCCATGTTGACCATCACTTGTATCTGTGAAATATGTATTTAGTGCTTTCTGATGGTCTTCAGTGTATACTTGGAAGAAACAAGCAGCTTTTCGAGTGCGGCCCACTGGACTTCTGTTCATCTCCATCCTGGGGAATGAGTTCAAATGTGCATATGTATTATAGGTCCTTTATCAATACCTTTTTAGGACAGGGAACATGTTTGACACTGAGATCTTGCACAAAAACGGGTTTTGGCATGTCCCAGGGTCAGAAATACCAACTACTTGGGCTGCTTCTCACAGATTGGATTCTGCCCCTTGTGTTGTAATCTTGCTCTGAGGAGAGATGCTGAATACAGCACGAGAGGAAAAATCCATTTAGGTTTTTAAAGCCTTTCCGTACTTTCAGTGTTTGGCTGCTGGGCCGCACACCCAGTGTGTTTGCTGCTGCTGGGTACAAAACTGCTTGCTGCTGCTGCATATCTTCTGGTTGTTATGAGATTGTAAGAGGTGACCAAAGTAGTAGTGTTGTGTAGAGCGCTCCATGATTGCATTGAATAATGTGGCTTTTTTAATTTACAGAGAAATATTTTCAGTTTTTCAAAGTGAACTTAAACATTCCACTTTTAACTGAGCTGTGTTATGGCCGTAGGCTCAGTCCCGTTCCCATTCACTGAACTTCAAGTTCAGTTTCAGTCTGCCCTCTGTTTAGTGCACAAATGTTTTCCTGAACATTGAGTCCATGCAAGGTTCAATGGCTCTTGAAAAAAACCACTTCTTTTCTAAAAGCAAATGTAGTTACTATTTCTAGTTAGGGTATGTGGTACCCGGACCTGCTAAGGTACTATTTCAACATCTGATGCATGGAGATTGCTGCAAGTCTCACGTTTGCCTTCTCTTTCACGCAGACGACAACATGCTGCACGGGCCGGTTTTCCTGCAGGAGCCCAGCAGCGTGATCTTCCCCTTGGATTCGGAGGAAAAGAAAGTGAAGCTAAACTGTGAAGTGAAAGGAAACCCCCGGCCAACCATTGGGTATGTGGCATCCTTCCCTGTTCCTTTGCACAGTCCCTACAGCGATGTCCCCAGCAGCTCTCCCCCCGTCCCTCTCACTCCCACCTGAGCACAGCAGCACCCGAGGGGGCTCTCTCAGTGCTGACGCCAAGGAGGAAGGCCCCCAGGGATCACCTTAGAGTGCAACACAATTGCAGAATCTGAACAAGACTTTAAAAGGGTTACAGTGGGATCGTAAATCATCTTGGCTCCCTGATTAACCATCCTTGCCCACAAACACGGACAGAGCTCTTAATGGCTCTCAGTTTTATTAACTGCTTTGAGTTAATATCTGAAAAAGATGCTCTGCTACTGTGGTGGTGCTGCTGCTCTTGTTCCACGCGTTGCTGTGGCTGATGTAAATCATTTAGGATGACTTTTCCATTTTTTCCATTCGGTACCTTCCTTATCGTGCTCAGTCAAAGCAAAAGGGCACTTTGAAACCTGTTGGAATGATAAGACCTCAGCCCTCACCCTGCCTTCTGCCACAAGTGACTACTTAATGCATCAGATGGTGCTGATTGGCTCACGCAAACATATTCCGTGTTTTTCTGCATGCATTCGGGCAGGGGGAGCTGCTGGGAGGCTGCACACGGAGGGCGGTGGGGCGGCAGTTGCTGTAATTGGGGCAGCGTGCTGCTGGAAATTCTCAGTGCCCCAGTTAGTGGAAACATCCGTGAGTGAATTTTTCTTAAATTGAAAAACAAACAGCCAGCTGAGGCAGGAGAGGGAGAGAGGTCTCTGTGGGTTTGAACGGTTTAAAGATTCTGTTTCTGGGGCTTCCTCTTGCAAAATGATTAATTCCAAAGAGCAGCAGCACTAGCAACAACTACAGAGACATTAATCATATCAGGGGCTGAAATATATGTCAAGGATATTGCTCTTTCAGTTAAATACTAGAATATTTCAGTACTGTGCACAAAACTTGCATTTTCATTCTTTTTTTTTTTTAAGTAGTCAGTCAAAGATGTTTTAAATGATGATTTCCTACAGGTTGCGTTTTCAAATGTCTGTTAACGTGAGTGGAATTTAACTTTTGTCATTTTGTGCTATAGGTGGAAGTTAAATGGAACCAATATCGACATCGGTATGGATTACCGCTACAGCACGGTGGAAGGCAACCTGTTGATCAGTAATCCCAATAAAACTCAAGATACTGGAACATACCAGTGTGTAGCAACAAACCCGTTCGGAAGGATCGTTAGCAGAGAAGCAAAGCTTCAGTTTGCTTGTAAGTAAAAGGCACTGCAGCCTCACTTCCCACAGCATCCTGGAATGAGAGCAGTGCCTTCCTGTTTCTCATCGTCTGAGCAGAAAGAAGCTGGATTTAAAGAGTAAATGTGAGTGAGGAATAGGTGTCTCATTTTGTGTATGCTTAGCTGTAGTATGTAGAGTACAATGTCTTTATTTCTTGAGAAAGAGGCCACCTGGCAAAGTAGCTGGCAAATGGGATCTCGCCATTGATTTTTCACTCCGTGGAGAACTGATGCTCAGGAGTTCTGAAGGGCTCTGCTCTTTAGAAGCAGCAAACTTAGTGTGATGTTTTTCATAACTTAAGTTTCAGTATTTAGGTACAAATTCTTGCAGGTGCGGGCAGTATTTTGTACCTGTGTGTGTAAAAGGGAAATCAGAGGCTGCGTCATGTTTATTTTGGGGTAATGCAGCATTACAGCTAAGCATAATGAGAGAGACAATTCTTAATGTGAATCAGCATTATATGAAATTAGGACAAGCTCTTTTGGGGTACTGAATAGAGTCCATAAGAATGGGCGAATGATAGTGCATGACCACAAGCCATCTTTTTTCTCATCTAGTCTCAAAGGGAAAGGCAGAGAATAGGCGCACAGGTTTAAAGATGGCCATAAATGGCAGGTTCACACAAATGTAAAAAGGTGATTTGTAATGAGAAGCATTACCGTGAGTGAAGCCAAACCCTTCAGCTCCCCACACAGCTTACCATGTATTGTCAGCTTGCTTTTGACCTGCTTGTGTTTGTGCGTGACTGAAGTTCCATTTTCACTGTGGATGGGTAATGAGCTGCATCCTCGACACCTCTCTAGTAAGTCCAGCATTTGGTATGTTGGGTGACAGCTTCATATTGCATTGGTCTGCCTCTGTGGAGCCCATGTGCTCACCACTAGCCATCAGGTAATCCTCTGTAGCTTCACTGTTCAGAGCTCAGCATCTTTGCTGGAGTCAGATGCTAAAGAAGGCAATGCTGTGAGGACCAGCCCAGTAGAGGATTCCAGCTCCGCATACACTTGGCACAGGCTTCAAAGCCCAGGCTGTGGGGCCAGGGGAGAGCAGCTTGGCACTGGCGTTGCAGTACAGTGCATTGCTTTCCTTTAAATGCACTAATTAATCAGGAGCTTGCAAACACAGAGGATTCTGTTTGAAAAATAAGAAATCATCAACCTTTAACATCTTATTTTGCTTCAGACACAGAACGTTTGTTAAGTTCTGATTCATTTATCTCTCTTGATGAATGATACGTCTGACAACAGTCTTTCAAGTTTTCAGGTTGACCAAATACAAGTTTGGTTTGACTGATTTTTAATTAAGATTGAATTCAAAAACAGAGCCGTTCTTTTCAGCTAAAGTAATGATGGGGATCATGAATAATGTGTTTTTTTATTTTTGATTCTTAAAATTTCTTTTAGATTAATAGAACTGTGTAATCAGATTAGAAACATTTGGATTAAATAAAAAGCATTAGCACTTATCAGGCTAGGCTCTATGCTTTCACAAACACTAGATCATTTTGAGGTGTATAATCAAAGGGACTGCAGCCAGAGTCAGCCGAATTAAGACTACATAGAGCTTATTCCAAAAGCTCTGCCCCCAAGAACGAATAAAACTGGGCATATTTATTAGCAAAGCTTGTTTTTCAGCTTCAGTGTGCAAGATATCCGGATGCAGGAGCACTGCTTAACAGAGCTGCTTGCCCCTCTGTGTTTTTATTTCAAATGCTCCCACTTTGGCATTGCCTTCTCTAGGTTCTGGGTGGAATAACCTAAAACATGGTGTGGGAAGGCCCGTTCCTGCCACTGCCCTGCTAGGCCTCTTTGTCCTCAGATGTTCCCTCAGGATTTTGTCCTTCGTTCCCATTACTTTCCTTGCACGTTTGGCTCTGGAAAGCTGTGGTGTTAGAGACTCAGGGCTGTGTTGTTTTTCCAGCCTGACTTCCATGCTGTGTGATTTTGGTGTCATCTCCATTTCGTTCCCCAGGAAAGTTACTGCAGGCTCTTCTGAGGCTGTGGTCTGGGATTTTGAGCTATTTTTGCCTTCGTGGGTTAAACTCTCAGTCCTGGGGCATGGTTAATATATGTTTGTTCATTCTGTGAGGGCTGTACCATACTTTTCTGGCATCTTCAGTGGGGATTAGGCTGCAATCCAGCCATTCAGCCTCCTGTGCAGGTCAGGGGGGTTAGCAATCTAATCTCTGAAATATGTATTTAGGTTCCAAACTCATTACGATGAGAGTGCTAATATTTTCCTCTAGTACTTGCCTTGTGATATATCACTTAGATTCTTTCTTCCCCAGTACTGCTTGTCTGTGAAATAGAATTTTTTTTTCAGAGAGGGAGGAATCTGCTGTGCCACAGTAACAGAATATGGATAATGATGCACTAAACCCTGTGCTCATACCAGTACAGGCACTCAGAAAATGAAAAACACTTTAAGCTCTGAGTATGGATCCTAATAATGGCTTTTCCAAAATGATACACAAAAACACAACTGAAATAGATGAAATTATGTGCTTTTTTTTTTTTTAAGGGGACGGGGCTTAGCTGAACAATTTTATTCGCTGTAAGTACTTTCTGTTTGGAAATACCATTGAAGTCAATAGGAAGCGATACCTGGGAAGCATTGCAGCTCATGCTGCAGTTCAGAGATGCACCTGCTCACTCAGATGTGACTGAAGTTGTTCACTATGGCCTGGATCCGGATCCTGCTCCCGTTTAAGTTGGAGATAAGAACTCGTATTGATTTACAGTGGCACCAGAGTGGGACCATACCCCTCAGAATGTGATGAATGGGCACGTTGTTCCCCATTGGCTCTGACACAGCATAGAGGTATTGCATAGCCCTTGGTGGGAGCCCGCTGCAAGGGCACTCTTCCAGGGAACAGCCCTGCCTGATTGCTGACACTGACTGTGGGAGACATTGCAAAATGGAACGTTAGTGCTCACGGTGCTGGCTATACATAAATGGTGTCTTGTTGGTTAGTGTCTGGTTCTGTTTTGCCAGTCCTTTGTCTTTATACTGGCTTTGCTTTCCTGGTTCTGACATCTCATAGTCCCCCAGACAAACAGCAGGTGCACTTTGTCAGTGACGTTCATTCCAGCAGTGGAACTTGGAGTACCTGCACAAGTATTTGCACTATTTGCCACCTGCTTGCAGGCACAGACTAAAGAGTTGTAGATGAAGGTACTAAACTTGCACCTGAACATCGCTTCTGGGATGACAAAAATGCTTTCCATTGTTCTCCCCAGCCAGGAACTACTTCTCGGCTTGGCTGGAAATGTGGCCAAAAATACATTTTCTGAGAGTCTTCTTTTGCACAATCAGGACAGTTTGCTGAAGCTTGAGTTTCTTAAGACTTTGTGTTTTGAATGTTCTTTGTGCTGCATCTAGGGCATGGAGTGGCTGTCCCTGGTGCTGAGCAGGGGCAGCAGCCCAAGCACCGCCTTACTTGGTTTGCTATTGAATTGTTCCAATCATGTATAGAAGCTTTAACTTTCTTTCTTGTTACCGGGAACGTATCCTTCACTGCAGGGAATCAAACTATTGTTTCTGAAAACTGTTCCTCCCAACACTTCATTAAAGGGATTTGTTTTATAGAAGTGTTTCTGCGGAAATAATTGTTATGCATGAATTAGCAGATAGGACTCAGCACTGTGCAGTGCAAATGGTTGCAGAAAATACAATAATAATGCGGTTGTAATGAGAATACTTTGGGGCTTTGACCTGCTGTCCCAAAATAATTTTGCTATGATGGTAGAAAAAGAAAATTACTCCCAGCATTATACTGAAAAGGACTTTTTTCCATATTCCCATTGCTGGAATGATTCCTGTTCTATCTTGCACCCAAGCAAATCCCATAATTTTTGCTATTAGTTGCTAAGAAACAAATTATAATTGCTGCTCAAATTCTTTACTGTTGTACCCTCTTATTGCCCTGAAGTGCATTCGTTTTCTTTTTGAAGATTAAATGATCAATGAAGTAATTCTTTCAAGAACAATTAATAAGGAAAACATTTTCAGAAGAGCACCCAAGTATCTGCGTTTTCCTGGCTAAACAAACACGCGCAACAACAATCGCATTGATTGATCAATGAATTAATGCACTTCTGTTCCGCTGAATGAGGCATTTGGCACCAAATTAAATCATTTCCGCAGTCATTACTAATGTCTGGATGTTGAGAAAAGATGATGTGTTTTAAAGCTCCTGGAAGTTGAGGAGGCTGGGGCTTCGTGGTGTTTTCTCCAGCATCAGGCTGCAGCTGGGCTGCCTGTGTGCACTCCTGGCTCACGTATTGCCCTGCTGGTTTGCAGCCTTGCCTTCAAATCCGTCCCATCATCTTGTGTGCACCCTTACAGGTGGAGCTGTAATGTCACAGCTCCCAGGAGCATGGCACAAGCTATTTCTGGTGACCCCGTTTCTGCGGAGATGTGATGTTTAAATGACCTAGACAATCAGATAGCGTTTGGAGCTAGTTATGACAAATCTGATTCAGGAATGTCTCTTCCTGCACGCAGGTAAATAGTCCTTGGTTCCTCCTGCAATATCCTTTCAAGAAAAAATTCTGTATGTATAAATAAAGGTCTTAACCAAAGTTGGAGACTGGTACTACAAGGGGCTCCCAGGGCTGGGCTTGGTGTGACACAGGGTGCTCTTTAACAAGGGAAGAAGTAAATCAGTTTGAATTTCTACCCATGCGCAGATGCTCATGTCCTGTGCTAAGACCTGAACTCAGCTGAGCAGAGCGTGGCTGCCACACATCAGCTCATCACCTCTGCACCTTTGCCTCACAGTCTCTGGTGGGACAGAAAACTGGGTTAAGCCACGCGTAAGCTTTTCTTTTTTGGGTTTATTCTCTTTTTGATGAATAGGACCAACAGGGAGTACGTAACAGAGGATAGCTTTATAACCTACTTTACTTTCATCTGTGGTAGCAGGGTCCTTAACATAGAGTGGAGGATTTCTTTCTGCTGTGTTTCCACCCGAGGGTTATAAATAGGACAAATACATGACTACTTAAAGCGGGGTGTTTGGGGGGGACACCGGTCCCAGGTGGGCCACAGCTGTGGGCTCAACTCTGCTTTAGACATGTATGGTGTGGCAGGGCACAGGCAGTAAATCTCTTCTGTTCCCCTTGATGTTTATTAGTTTTACCTTTGACATGTAAAATAAATAATATCATATATTCAAAGCACGTATTTTTTCAGACAACTGAGGGCTGGATGTTTAAGGCCCAAATGCAGGTGTCGTTTTGGGTCATACTGGATGCTGACCTGGACCGTGTTGATCTTGGTTTGATGTGGTCCACTGATGGAAAGGTTTCCTGGCAGAAAGCTCTGCTGTTGTGGGAACTCTTTCTGGTTCTGAGGAGATTATCTTTGCTAACTCGTGCCAGGGTGCTGTGAAAAACTCCAGCTGGGTCTGGAAGGAAGGAAGAAGGGATTTCTCATTTTCTCTGATGTTCTGAATAAAACACTGAGTATTCAAATACTTTAAAATCAAATAGATATCTCCACAGTTGGAGATCTGTTGACCTTAGGCTTAACTGGTCACGTTGACTTCTCACCCTTAAATTTAATGCCGTCATCGTCTTTATAGGCTTGATGGGTCATAAAGAAAAGCACAGGGATCCCACAGTGAGCTTGAGGCGAGATGAGGATGTAGTCTTCCTTTTTTTCCCTTGGCTTTGTGCAGGATCTGGTGCTGCTCTGTTTATCAGCCAAATCCCTCAGGCTCTCCCTCCTGAAGCCCTTTCAAGGTCCCTTTGGTACCAGCAGGGTGGCTCCAGGTCGTGGCCCCTTTGGTTCTTATCCCTGGCTTATTGCAGAAGCAGTGGATGCCATCAGACACCTGGCCCATTCTTGGAGGACTGCAATAAGAATGCAAATAATCCATGACAGTAGAGAGCTGTGAGTATTAACATCCCTAGGAATTGTGTTAATCCTCTGAGTGGGCCTGTATTTGCGGAACAATTTTCAGAGTGTTTTTTTTCCTAAGCCAAAGAATACGAGCTATAGAATAGTTATGTAGATGTTACTGGAGTTTCATTTTGGCAGAACTTCACACTATAGCCCAGCTGTCTTTATTGGGTACAGCCTTACCTCTGCATATCACTGATATGCACTTTTTTATTCTGATGGCAGCTAGGAGGATGCATAAATAACACAGGAAATTAAATTGTACATTTGAATTACTATTTTGACAGTAGATGAAATAGCTTGGAAATGCAGATGCCAATATAAAGCAGTTCCAGGACATCCTGGTCAAGCACAGCCCGTACCCAAAGGCAGACTCTGTTTTTTCAAGAAAGCCCTTTGCTACTGGTAGGATGCAAAGCCAATGCAGAACAGATTTATCCTAGTGTCTACTTTCCTATTGTTTTGTTGTTTTTTCTTTCCTATTTTCCATGTGCAAAGCAACACTGGGAGTCAGTGCTGGCATGTGAAGGACGGTGGAGCTTTACGTATGTTTGTCAAGAATTGCTTCTCATTAGTTTTCTGCTGCAAACATGACCACTATCTAATAATTCACGAGATGTGGGAGATGAACAGAGTGAAGGAGTATTTCTGGCCTAAGTAGAGCTGTCTAGCATGATGTAGGACCTCTTCAGAGGCAAGCTGAGCAACTGGGTAATGTTGAAGACCGAGTTCCCTGTGGGGTGTTTCTCATTTGTGTTTCTGTCAAGTAAAGGGAAACTAAAGACTCTGTAAGCTTGAGGCATATTGTCTTGGATTATTTGGGGGTCTGTGTTCGCTTTCATCCAGCTGCACAAAGGAAGAAGCACCGTATAGTGTGCGCCAGTGGGGAATGCACGGGGTGTCTGCTGCACTAGTGCTCAGTTACCAACTGCAGGAGGGTGTGCAGCAGGTGGAAGTCCTGCTTTGAGGCTGCTGCACAGTCAGCTGTGCTGGAAGAGTGTGTGTGAATAGCACATTGTTTTTGCTAAAAATAAAAAAATCAAAAAAATCCAAAAAATCTGGGGGCAAACTCATTCTGTTCAAGTCACCCCTAGGGGAAATGTCTGCCCAGGTTCTCAAGATTAAAGTAATAAAATAAAATTTTTGAAGTCCTCAGCGTTTTGAATCGAGCGAAAGGTTTCCTTCAAAATGAATGTTTGAAGTATCTCCTGTAGGAAGACAGTAAACAGGCAGGTTTTATTAAAAGGAACGCAAAGTCAAGGAGAACTTTTTTTTTTTGGTAACATCATAGAGAGGAGTAATTTGATTTGGGCAGAGCGCAGTGGACACCTTGCAGATATTTATAAGAGCCCCTGTTCCCCAGTGAGGTGAGTGGCGTACAGGAAGGAGCAAGGCACTGGTGCCTGGTTGGGGAGGGGATGGAAGCAGAGCGCGGTGCTGGGCTGGCAGCTTGCCCTGAGGAGCCAAGCAGATTGTGTGGTGTGAGGGAGGAGGGAGCCCAGCACTGCGCAGGATCCAGGGCTTAATGCAGCTGTGTTTTGGCCAGCGGCATTTGTAATGCTACAGGAAAAGCTCTCGCAGTCTTTGAGATGCAAGGGAAAGGCCTGAGGAGGAATTGTAGCCATGCAGATAGACAAATCAGTGCACGTGTGAGGGATGGGGGGCAGGAAGGCTTGGCGAGATTTAAATATTGTCTCAATATGAGAATCCAGATAGAGATGTCAAAGTCAGAGATGATATGCCTGGGTCGGAGATGTGTGCGACAGGCAGAGTGGGGAGGGCTTGGGAGGAACACGAGGGCTGCTCACATGTCTTTCATGGTTTTCTTGCTGGGTCCTGGTGTTCTACTCATCTTCTGCAGACTTAAACAGATGTTTGACTTTAGTGGGACTGGTCAGTGTTCTTCAATGAGTCTCCGTGGTGTCAGAGCACGTGGGAGGCTGTCCCCGGGTAGGGCTAGTACATGGTCCTTGGGGAGCCATCGAAGAGGCTGATGAGCGTGCACATCCAGACACACCAGCTCTTCCCTCCCGTAACACCAGCGTGGAAATTGGCAGAGCTGTTCCCTTAGCAGAAGGCAGTACACCTCCCCTGTGGACGCAGGGTTTGGGTTCATCTTGCCAGTCCTCCTGGTACGCTTCTCTTCTCATCACTGAGTTAAATTCAGAGCAAACCCCACCATGAGGCTCCTCCAGCTGCAGGTGTCCATACAGCAGCAAAGATTTATCTGAGAGATGGTTTCTGTTAGGGAAATCGTGGAACTGGAGCGGGCTGTTTGGTAAGGATGCGCAGGCAGGACCTTGTTGATTGCCTGCAGTCATAAAGCCCAACCTAAACTGTTTGCCAAAGGGGGGGCAGACTGGGAGAATGACAAGATGTTTACATCTAAAACTTTTCTTTCTAGTAAAGTAGAAATCCCAGTGAAATTTCTGTTCCAAAGGTCAGATTAGAAAGCTTTCATCCCCAGGCTTGTAAACCTTTTCTCAAATCAGTGACTCTAAAATTATTCATTTGAACACCAGCTCTTAAACTAAAATTCTATTAAGCTCTGTATCAAAGGGGTTTTTATTTTGAACCGCAGAGCCAGCTGTGTAGTCTTGACACAACAGCAAGGACATGGGCAGAAGAACTTAATCTTTGTGTATTTTTGAAAGGGGTGACATAAAACCCTGCTTTTAAAAAGTCAGGCACAGGTTTTATAGAGACAGTGTTTAGAGATATTAGAGCCATAAATATCTGGAGGCAAATCTTGTCAAGTGTTTCCAGAGCAAAAAGCTTTAATGCTTTTGTGGGTGCTAGTCATCAGTTAAAGTGCTTTCAGCCTGCCTTCTTATAGACAGGCTGTGATTTCTTCAAACCAGTGTCCTCTAAAATCTGTAATTGATTGAGATGCACTAGAATCCCTTCTTCGAGACTGTATTATGGGCTAAATTAGCATAGTTTATAGTCTACATCCAGTGAAGTCATATTATTCCACGGACAGCAACGCAAATGACTTCTTTTCCATCTGGTTGTGTATTTTATCGAGGATCTGTGCATGTATTAGTGTTACGCAGATTTGGTGAAAACCATTTGGAGGAGGATGTCTGAGCCATCTCTCTGTAGAAGGTTCTTCATTCAGTTGGAACAAGGAAGATTTAGCTAATTCCTCTGGTCTCTGTTCTGTTAAACAAGATGTCTTTGGCAGCCTGTTCTGAATCCCCTTGACATCACACCATGTGGCCTTTAATAAAAAAAAAATCCCATTGACTTTGATTCGGGGAGTGAATATGACCTTAAACATCATTCTAAATTTGAGGATGCTGAGATCATCTTAAAATTATAGAAGGGACCTGAGAAGGAAAACTGCATTATGGTTTGTAAACCTCTTTAAATCATGCTTGATAATTGACTTCAGGTTTCTTGGCTGTATGTGTGCACATAAGTGGATTTTAAGTTTGTTTCACATAGACAAAGATGTAACTACACCTTACCTGTATCACTGCAGTATTTCCCGTAGTTGCTGTTGTTGGGGAGCTCAGTGCACCCTTCTTCAAAGTTCATTTAATGTGTATAGGAAGAGTGGTGTTTTGTCCACTAACAAAGGCCCCAAATTACCAGTGAACAAGTTCATTTCAGATTTCTGATCTGCCAGTTAGCTTATGACATTATTTTTGATCCATGCTAATTTCTTGTCTACAACTTAAAACCTAGACTCAAATGTGGAATACCAAACACCACACCCCATGCAATTTGTGTGGGAAATCATTAATGCAATCTAGCTAATACTACTGAGTTACTTGCTCTTGCTTCATTGATTCCTTTCTCTGTTATTAAAGGTTTAATACACAAGTTGTATGTAGGTTGGATTCTTGTTCTTTTGTTATACACAGACCCACTGTTTATCAGTCCCAAGGCTGCATTCCTTTAGTGGAAACTATGGGTTTGTACTGATGGCTTCAAGACCTCTGTTTTCATCCTGTGTCTTCTCTGTCAAAGCCTTTGCAATCATCTTGTTTTGGATCCTATGTTACAATCCTTTGTTTTTCCATCACTCTTACACATCCTCTGTTCAGGTTGAATAGCTCACTCTATAAAAATAATAATACATCAGAAGAAGTAGATAGATGCTGAGATAGAGGTATTATGTTTTGGTAGCTGATTGCTCGTAGCATCAACTCACTACAACAATATCACTGATGTGTTATCAAATTTACTTCACAGAAATCTCTAGAGATAGACTTTAAGTAAAATAAAGCATCAGAAAGCCAATTTTTTTTCTCTAAGCCTGAATATTAGTCATACCTTCTTTTGGAAATTAAAATTCAGTGATGTATAAAGAAGTGATTGTGATACGTGTGTTTTGGCTAGAGTACGGTAAAAGCAGAAATAGTTTTCGTATCAGTTCAGCAAGAATAAGAGTAATAGATAAAAACAGCATTGACAGTGCTTTTCTAATCAGGAGGAAAAAATCTTCAATGTAATGACAAAGGGTTTGCTAATGGTGTATGAGTTTTTGACAGTATGCCATTCAAGGAGTTGTACAGCAGTGCTTCTTCCTACAGGATATGGTCACATAAATTGGCTTTCTGAAAGACATGCAGACACCTGTCACGATCAGTTTGAATCATTTACTGTTCATGCAGTTTTCCGTCATATTTTCGTTTTTGTGTCGTAGTTTTGAAATAGCCCTCTTGCAGAGGGAGGTCGCTCTTAATTTCGGAGCTGGCATAATTACGAAAGCATTTTGGATTCTAATAATATGATGCTACACGTTAAATAAATAAATAAATAGCCTAAGAAGGAAAAACCATGGAAACACTCCTCTGGCAAACAAAGAAAGGCTAAACAGAGCTTAGCTTTCAGAAAAAATAGGGATCTCTCTGTCAAATCACCAATGACCTGAGACTCGCAGCCTCCTAAGGGAAGCCTCATTGTTTCACTCTTGTTCCCAGGCTGTGCTGAGTTCAGCAGCTGCATTATTTCCACATTGTAGCCAAGAACGGGAGCGAAGTGGGCCTTGAGTACAAACGCTCTAAATACTCTGCTTGGGTAGATATGTGAAAAATAGAACAATCAGTGGAGCTATAAATGAGAACGTTTATAAATACTAAAACCACAGATCCTCTCCCTGCTAGCTTCAGCATCCAGGACCCTGCAGAGCAGTGAGCTGATCTGGTCCTGCTGATTGTTGGGGCTTTCATGTCCCTTCTAAAATCTTCCGTTAAAAGAACAAACTTTGATTCCGAGACTCACCAAGTATTCACTAAGTAAAAAGGTGTACCGAGTTTGCATGCTGCATTGATCGCTTAGGGTAGGCTTACATCCTGACTGCATCTGGGACGCATCGATCGTACAAACAGGAAAAGTATTTCTTAATGGTCGTCTACTACCTTGTGCCCTGAGCATCTGAGTTGCTGAATGAGCAGATTTTCACCAAAGCTCCGACCAGAAGTGGTTTCTACCCATGTTAGCAGTCCTCCGTTCTGGTCATGTTTTGCTTGTTTTCACATGTGAATATTTTTTATTGAAATTAAGGCTCCTTTCTTTCTTGATCTAGACTGTGATAGATCACGGTAATTGAAGCAATTCCCGCCCTAAAATTTTTAATTAAGTTACAAAGATGCCTGTGTGCTAAAATTTAATCAACTTATCTTTTCCAGGCATTGTTTTGCTTCATCACGTCGTCTCCCTTCTGTTTACTAATGTTCAGTGCATTGTATGTAACATTCAACCGGACAGTTTTACAACGACCACGTCTCTTATTTCTGTTATGGAGTTTGTAGTACCCTGTGGGGAGCTTGAAGTACTTAATCATAACGTGATTACTTTCAGACTCCTTACATGCTGAGTTGCCAAGTCCCAGGAGGAAACCTCTGGGATGCCCAGGTCTGTTGGTGGCATCGCACCAGATTGTCACACTGGCTCCCGACCTCCTCCGCAGTGTTTCACACATCAGATATCTGGATGGATGCAGTGCCCTGTGGCATGGCTTCTGCTTATCACTGCCTCTATTCCGCCAGTTTGTCCGCAGCTGAACCGTGATCTGCTCACGTGCACTTTCCAATGGAAAGAGCTGGTGTTGAGGGAAGCGTGGAAGTGTCATAGTCCTCTAAATGTGCCAAGAGCTTGCTGTCTCAGTAAGTCTTCTGGGCTTCTGTGGTGTGGTTGTGTGATTGGTTTTGGGGTTTGTTTTATTTTTAATAACATGTAAGAACAAAAATCTTATGTGCCAGCCAGGCTCCTTGGGTTTGGGGGCAAGGCAAGCTCAAACGTAGCAGTGAGCGAAGCTCGTCGGGGTCGCTCACACAAAGTGTTCACACTGTGAATTCAGAGCCCTTCTTCAGCTGCAAGAGTTGTTCTTCTTCCTGCTTTACTATCCCATTCATTTTTTTAACGTTAAAAGTACAGAGGGTAATTTCTCACTCCCCTCCAGACAGGGCATGAGATAGCTGTTTCCTTTGGAAGACAACAGAAACAGGAAAATAACTATGAGAGTGCTACTCCAGCCTGAATGCGTCCCACGAGGTGGTGCCCAGCAAGTGAGCTTCACTTTTGTCGACCAAGCAGTTTGACCTCCGTATACAGGGAATTCAGCTGTGCCAAATTTCAGTGCAATATTTTGCACCCATTTGAGCAGAAGCTTGTAGAAAACATTTTTGCCCATTTGGCACAGCATGTGAGAGCAGAAGAACCTTTCGAATTAGCTCGTCGCTAATTTGTACGCTTTGCAGCCGTTCAGCAACACGGATACAGCTCCTGAATTCTCAAGAAAGGTTGTGTAGGAAGATGGTGTTTAAATGAAGCTTCTTATTAATGATGTCTTTAAGACGTAATGATATTATTATTGTTAATTCATGTTACTATTTAGGTATTGCACAAATAAATTTAAAGTGTGCGTTTCAGAAGGTATCAGAATAATCAGCCCAATCAGTTGGATGAGACATTAGCCTTTTTATAATTACCTTAATCTTGCTAGTTCTCTCAGCCCATTTTTAAGCGCATGCACGAGGCTTTCCAGAATTGACAATTGACTTACAAAACTCAATAGTTTGCCCTGGGAATGGTAGTGATGAATGCTCTGCTTTGTTTGCTGCCTCAAATTGATTTTGACCATTCTTCCATCATTTCCTAGTTGACCATCCAAGCAGATTGCTCTTGGTAGCAATCCTTGCCTTTTCCTGTCATAAATACATGGCTGTTTTGTCAACAAATTGGGTTATTTCCTCCCTGCAGAAAAAATTAGAGGGCTGGGTCTGCATTTAAACAATTGAGTCGTGCACTTTCTCTCCACGCTGTTGTAATCAGGAGTTGCTGGATCACCAGGCGGGTGGCTGTTCCTTATGAGTGGTAATGAAAGGCCTCTCCCATTCCCTCCCTGGTGATTAACTGAAGCATTCCCCAGAGCGCTGTTCAAGTGGGCTTAACCACGCAGGCTGAGAGCTGATGCAGTTTTTCTTTCTTACCTTCCAAAGCAGGCCTACATATGGGTGTTTTAGAATCCAGAACTGAAAACAGAATTTGGTGCAATCTTTGAAACGTTGTGTGTGTGTCTGTTTGTATGGATGGATATGCATGTGGTGTAATGGATTGTGCAAATAATGTGGAAGATCTGTCTAACATATATAGACATGTATAAGCTACATAACAATACAAGGAATCTTCTGTGTTATATATTATTTGAGACTTAGAAATCCTTCTTTTTCCTACATCAGAAATTGCTTTATTTTTGCTGTACGTGACCTTGAATCTTTGTGAGGATCTGCTGCTTCCATATCGCTCTACCTAGACAGAATTTGAGCAAATGCGTGTGAACGTGCTGCAAAATTGACACCTAGATTAAATTTGAATCAATTTTGAACTCAAGCCCAATTCTGAACCTTTTCTGTGAACCCATTTTGCGCAAGTTGTTTGATTTTCCAGCAGAGCTGGCTGATGCAAATGGCAGCATGACCTTAGTTTGGTTCTGTCTGTGAGCTGGAGCAGAAGGCAGGTGGGTCAGTGACTGTTTTGGACTGCTTCTGTTTTCACAAATAATTGTGGGTTTTTTTTGTGCATGCAGCATCTTCTTTTAAAATCTCACAATATTTATCAACTGAAATGCAAATTTTAAAGCTGGAGTAATGGATGTAATAATGAGATCCCTGAAACAATGAAACTTAGAGCATATTGTGTGGCAGACCTGTGTGGGTAATCTCCTGATACCTACCAGCACTATGAGAAAATTTCTCCTTGTTGCTTCCAGTGTAGTTCCATTTTTGCCTGTGTGTTGTCCTTAATTTGACTCCAGCAGGATGTGTCCGTGAGCAAGGCTCCCAGGGTAACAGGAACAGCTGATCTGCTCTTACAAGTCTGATTTGTATTTATTTTTGTGATTAATTTGCTATGGTGAGAGTAAAGATCTGCTACCAGGAGGGTAGGAGGGGGTATGGTTTCAGTGGGTACCACTGGGGCATCCTCAGCTCCAGCTTGGCCTGCTTGGAGGTGACGACCTGCATGCTCGTCTGTCTGAAATGAAGCAATGATTTCTCCTGATTTATTTTTTAATTTTTTTTCTTTTCTTATGTATGCGCGCTAGTGCTTCCAAAAAACGTTTTCAACAGGGGATCAGAATCAAGGCTTAATTTTTTGCCCTTTTAACATTTGAATGATGTTCCTGCTAATTCTTGCTGTTAAATATTTATCACTCGTGTTTCTTCTGGTTCCCGACTGCACTGACAACAGGTTTGCAATCACCAAACCATGGTTCAGTCACACTGAGAGCTGAAAACATGGAAATTGAAATGCAAGGGACTGTTCAAAGGCTACCGAAGCAATTCAGTGCGTTGGTGCTCCTGCAGCAGCTGATGGTGCTGCTTGGTGCCTGGTGCTGAGCTCATGCAGCATCCCCTCCTAGCAAGTGTCTTGAATTCAGCGAGCAAGGCGAGAGGGAGCTGCGTTTCTGCAGCACGTGGCCCCTGAAGGAGAGCAAAGGGAGAGAGGTGGAGGGAGGAATGGAATTTAATTAAAGCACATGTGGCTAACATAGTTATTAATGAGAGACTTCCTTATGGGAAAGGAAGGGTTTCTGCACATGGGTTGCAAGGGCATGAGTAACACATTTCCTGCGGGGAAACAGAACTGGGTTAAGGCAGTAATTCTTCTTAAACGTGTAAGAACTTTCTAGCAGCATTATGGGTTGCTGGAGTTTTCTCCAGGCATTTCTACTGCCCTGAGTAAATCAACACTTTGTCCTCTTCCCGTCTTACAGCTTTGGGAATGTTTTCTGATCCTTTTGCTACTTCTGGCTGCAGCCTGCTGCTGCTCTGTAGCCCACCCAGTTCCACAAACCTCTCATCCCACCCGATGCTTGCTTTGTTTCCCTGTCATGCAGCAAAGTCCTAATGAACCTTCTTTCCTTCCCATTAGAAAAAAACAATTCGCTAAGTGAGTTATTTCTTTTGACAGATCTCGAGAACTTCAAGACCAGAGTAAGAAGCACAGTGTCTGTCCGCCAGGGCCAGGGCATGGTGCTGCTGTGTGGACCACCACCACACTCTGGAGGTAAGGCAGATTGCTCCTTTTGCTTTGTGGATCAAGCGGCGATGTGAAAGGTTTTTATTCTCAAAATATGCTTCAGAATGTTCAAAGAATAGCTCTCTGGTGGTGCCTGCCTGTGTGGTTGGTTCTAAATGGTCATGTTAAGCAAACAGATTGGGAGATCCCTGTTTGGGTATAAGTGCAGAGAAAGATCTTAGCTGCACTGTATCCAAGTATGTGCGTAGGAGACAAGCTGAGGCAAACCAGAGCAGCGTGTGCATATGGAGGAGACATGGCCGAGACCTTGTGGAACTGTCAGAAGCCTTTTAGTATGTGACCTGTGCGTGTCTTCTGAAAAATAGGTTGAAGGTTGTCAACAGCTACTTCTGTGCGTAATCTTCTCCTTCTTATTTTAATTTCTCAGACACTTGTTGCCTATGTTTTTTTCTGCTGGATACGCAGCTTCTCTTAGCAGTTGTCCAGATCTAATATGATTTATTTCTGGAAAGACAGTACATACTCTTCCTACAGTTTTTATGGGCGGGAGAGGCAAGGCAGAGTGGTATGGGAGAGGAGGAAATACCATGACAACAAATTACATACTTGCAACCTTCTACTCTGGATTGCCGTAAGTTTTTAAGGGCTGTATTATATTCTTCATGTACCTTCTGAATGTTAACACCAAGGGACTGCAATAGCTGCTGCACGTGCATACCCTAAAACGACGTGTTCTGAGAGCACGTGGTGTCTGTCAGATGCCATTCTCTGCCAGGAGCTGACAGCACAACTACCGGTGTTCATAGTGAGGAGGTTTGTGAGGAATTAGTATTTGTGACCCTAAGGAAGATAGCATTTTCTCACTGGTATGTGTGGTCTGTGACCACCAACCAGCACTCGGCAAGCAGCCGTCGCGGCCTGCCATTGTGTTGGGAGGGATTTCAGTACATCGTTGGCACGTGGTCATCTTTCAGCCATCACATTTCACGGTTCTGCGTCCCTTTTAAAGGAATTTCCAATCACGCTTTGACATCTTCCTGTCCCTTGAGTCCTTGCTTGCCAGCTGGATGAGAATTGCCCAGCAGCATCTTGGGGTGACAGGGAGGTGACAGGAGGCGAGCATGTTCCTGGTGCCCAGAAAGACAGGAAACTGAAGGGCAGTTATTTCCTTCTGTCGTTTGGATGGGAGATGTCTTCCTACATGGCCACATTCTACCGTCTGCTCTATTACAGCTAGTAAATTATCTTAATTGTATCAAGCCAGATCCACAATTAGTCTAAATTGATACTACTGCAGTTTTGTAACCAAGCTGGGCTGCTGTACACCCGTGGCGGTTTTCTGGTTTGCATAGAAAGTGTTTTGTGGAAAGTCAAAATAGTTCCAGGTAATTGAGACTGAGGCCCTTGTTCTGCAGGAATTAATCTTCTCTCTGGAAATAATTTCATTTTCTTTTCCTTCCTCCTCCTCCTCCTCCTTCCTCCCAAGGTTAGAAATAACGATGAGTTTTAAAAGTCACAACTGCAACGTTAATGCTTTTCAATCATGTGCATCGCGCTCCGTATGTCTCCCAGCATAATAGAAACTATTTGGTCTCTAGCAGTTACTGCACAATTACCACAGCTATCTCCTGTTCCAGCTCTGGGCAGATGGAGCTTCATAAGAGAATATCAGATGTCGCTGGGAACAAACTGCATATCCGAAAATCACAGTATTTTGTTGGCAGCTTCCATCCCAGGGGTCTGAGGCAGCGTTTGCAAAGCAAAGCTGCAGAGGTCAGCTCCTGCCCATGCCTCCCCGTGCCGCCTCTGGGTGTAACTTCCCAACGATTCAACGTTATAGTGCAGCACTGAGGTTAGAAGTGAGGAGTAATGCATCCAGTTGAAAGCGTGAGTGGCGTTAAGATGGAGGAAGCACAATTACTTAGTTTGGAATTCGATTATGACAGCAAAGCTAACTTCATCATCCTTGCAAAAGTGCCTGGGGACATTAATGACCAGCGCTGAAGCATAGGACTGTCAGGGAAAAATTCTACGTTATGGCTTTTTTTTTTTAATTTTTTACTGTAGCTTCTGTTCTGCATTTAAAATTACATTAAAAAAAAAAAAAAAGAGCAAGCAGAACCATTCAGCTGGAAGATAGCTGTTACTTTGATTGAGGGTATTCACTAGAATGGAAGAAGCCTGAAAGAAACAAGAAACCAAGACCTGGCCAGTTCCTGAGCACTGAGTGTAGGTTTTCCTCCAGGTGCCAGAGGTGCAGGCTCAGCAATGCCCTCCTGATAGGAAAAATTCCCAGGTGTGTGGGGATCAGTTGCAGTTTTTCCTCAGTTTTAGGTGACTCAGGTGGCAAGGCTCAGGGCTGCCCTTATCTGTACACATTCAGTATAATAGAAACCCATCAGAAGAGAATCATTCCTTCTCCATTGCCGTGTCATTGGTCATCTTGGTCTTAAAAATACATTATTGTACTAAAATTCGAAACACCTGTCTGCATGAAGACTGTCATCCTTTTGGTAATTCACTCTGATACTGTGCCACTTGGAAACATCCATTTTTAAAGAGCTGGCAGTTAGAATGGAGTTACGTTGGCCTACATACATTAGTTGTTGAGAGGTTTTTTCTTCATAATGATGCCAAATAAAAAGCTTCCTATTACTCAGGTATTTCTAGGAATTCATCCTGAAAACAAGTCCAGATAGTTAACAAGTATTTCTACCACCATAAAGTGTGGCACATACAGCTTGTGAGGACAACTCAGGCATCTCCATGAATGGTCCCAGTTTTTACTGCAATGCAAGTTGGAGGTTCAGCGTATGAATCCAGGCTGCGTTCCTCCTTGCTCCCTTAAGACAAAACGAGTTGTGCATTGCAGTACGTTTTCAACAGGGAGCCACTGTTTTGTCAGGTCAGTGCATCCTGGTGTTGCATTTTGTTGAGCAGCATAATGATGTGAGTGCCTCCTATGATGAAGTGCTTGCTGAGTGCTGGGAATTTGGAAAATAAATGTTTATCTGGAGCTCAGGAAGTTGCTGAGCTGAAAAAGAACAAATGCAAATCAAACATTTGCTTCGGTCATAATTTCTCCTTTTGGAGCCTGAGCCCCTAGAGCCCATCCTGCTGTATTGATGGCACCTTGCCCGGTTTAAGTTTTTAATTATTTTTCTCCCCTTTTCTACTTGTTCTTTTGCACTAAAGTATAGGAAATAGTAGAAAAATGCCTGCCTGTGTTGTTAGCATCTGTCTGAAATAATTATCCTAAGCACACAGGATTCTCTCTTATTCTTTCCGCTGCTTTTTTAATCAAAACTTAACGATGGTCATGTGTCAACCAGTCTAAGAAGCTCTGTGGTAAAGTAATGTAAAAGTAAATACTGCTTTGGGAATGTAGCATGAGGTGCACATGTAACAACAGCATGATGAGCAACGGTAGAAATGTAAGCGGTCAAGCTGTAGACCAGAAAAGATGACTGTGAAAGTCCTAAATGTATTTCTGTAATTCAAATTTGGCTTCAGTGAGTGTTCACTGTGTATGTGATCCAGAGATTATTCATGATAAAGCTCAGATTTAACCCAACGTTTGAATAAGAACACAGATCTCTGTCGTAGGGCTGCAGAAGTACTGTCCCCTGCTTGCTTTCCTTCTGGAAACGAGCCCTGTTGCAACTGAGGATGATTTCCTCTGAAACATCATGGAACTGTTTCCCAGTCCCTTACGGGGTTACAACCACACCAGGATCCCACTGGCAGCTGCTGCACGCTACAGCAGCATTCGCTAGGCACTTCTACCTGGCAGCGCTTATTAAGTGCTTAAATCACATGCAGGAACAGTTTTGGAAATGTGAGGAACATCAGAAAGTTTTCATGACTGTTTCGATGAGCCCTAGATATGGTATCTCAGCATTCCTCAGGGTGAGCCGTGTGATTTGGGTGCCATAAAAACAATGCTAGATTGCTTTACATTCTCAGAGCTCTCCTAGATCAATACTCCCTGCTACCTCTCTTCCCAAGAGCTGCATGAATAATTGATCTGGGGACTTTGCTAGCTAAAATGAATACAAAAACACACACAAAAAAAAACCTTGGGTTTGTCCAAAGCGTTTCATTCCATTTTAAGCCTTTTTATTACATTTAGATATATTTAGAAACACTGAAGCATTTTGAAAGGTCAAATGGACTATTTGCTTTTAAAGCTGATGGTGAAAACATCTTTATTTTGTTTGGATTTTGGTTTGGGGTTTTCTTTTATGACATTGTTAATCAAATTTGGCAAGATACATTTATTGGGAAGATAAGCATAGAAAAAAAGAGCACCCTCGCCCCTTTCCAGCCAAAAAAATATACATATACCACAAACTAAAGCATGTCCTCTCTTGTGTTTCTCAGGGCTCTGAACACAGGTCCATAGGGAATGAGTCCAGGGATTATCTGGAGGTCGCTGTCCTGTTGACTTGATCTCCAAAATACAAAAGATCAAAACATTTTTTTGTGCCAAATAGTGGTTTTTATTAAAGTGTGTGGGAACTGAGTTACTGAGCTGCAACTTTTGTCGGATTCATTTGGTGGTCAGGGCAGCATTCGTTAATATTTTAACTACAGTTTTCAGCTACCTTCTGACATCCCTGGTATTTCACTGAGAGTCCAGATACTGAAGCAAAAGTCATAGAATGGTGTGCAAGTTTCACTTGACCATTGATAGCATGTCCATAAAGGTGCAGAAGACCAAGTTTGTAAATCCAGCCCTAAAATCTGTCCTGTCCCTGTCTGTGGGAAGATAAATGAGTTTTTCTTTGGGGCTTTTCTTCACTTCTTTTTCCCCTTCCGTTGATTTTCTTATTTTATCTTTATGAAAGATCTGTATACACAACAGTCTCACGACATCTGCCTTCCTGCCCTTGTGAGAAAATCCCACAGAATAAAAGATTTCAGATGTCCCAAGTGTGGTGGGAAATGCTGAGTGTACATGGAAAAGTGTCTCTGGATTACTCAGTTGTTTAAATGTTGTGTTCCCTTTCCATTCTCTAGAGGCATTCTGAGATCTGCCTTTCATAGCCCGTACCACCACACCTATCACTTCTTTTCCTCGCTCATCTTAATTTATCTCAGTAATCTGTGGAAAAATAAATTGTCTCATAGCTTCTTTAGATGGCTTAAATATGCTTGTAGTGCTTGGATGTGCACTATAAACTTGCTGACATTTCTACAGGATGCCCTGTCCCCCTGCCCACTTGCTTGTGGCCACTGAAGAAGCTCCTGGTGCTCCTGGACCTGGCCCCTGCCAGCACCACCAGTTCTGGTCCCAAATCCCAGGTTCCTCTGTGCCATCATTTGTTTCTGTGGAAAAGCCCTAGACAGAACTGCTTGGTTTTGAAGGTATTTGTCATTATTATTGCACAAAAACAAAAGCCAAAAGAAAAGCTGTCGGTCTCTTTGCAGCACCCGTTTTCTGGATGTGCTTCTCAAAGTCCATCTCCCCAAAGAAGAGGCGATTTATTAAGGTTCAGTTGTTCAAATGCCATTACTGCTGTTGGAAGTACACCCGTGTAGTCTCTGTCTGTGAGCCAAAATGTTGACAGAGAGTTATTTTCGCATCTTTTCACATAATGGATGTGTTCAGGTTTTCCCTGCTCTCTCCTGCCTTTTTTCCCCTGGTAGCTGAGAGAACTTTTAGTTCTGTTGCACAACTTAATCAAGTAGAACTAACGAAATTTTAGCATTTGACAGAAGAGATGGCAATTCTGATTTCATCTCAATCTCAGCCTTTCATGCTGTACGGTAGGTAGTGAAGTGTAGACACCAGGCATGTTTTCAGAAAGCACTTTACTGATTACAGTGGTGCTAAGACCACTTCTGTGCTCTGCAGAAAAATGATTAGTGCCTGCCTTCGCCTCTGGTCAGATTTTTGCTCCTTTTATCTTTTTTTTTTTTTTTTAAGAGATGATGGGCACTTCGAGGGCTGGAAACAGTGAAAGTGTTAGGGCTGTAAGTACGGCTGGTAGGATTTTCAGCCATTTTTGTGCTGTCATTAGAGCAATGTATGGGGGCCTCCCCCTCCAAGCAGGTTAGAGATGTTGGTAATATTCTCCGTTGCTACCCTTAGTGTCAACATTAAGCAAAATTTACATTAAAACTTCGGAAAGTATTGAAACGGCCTTGAAAAAAGAATGGAATGAGGAAGAAAAAAATCTAGACATCACAGACAGCCATAGAGGACAAAGACGTTTCCATCTCACATCTGCCTGACTGCAGCTGATGATTTTGTTCTGTCCGAGCAGCGCTGGCCTGCTCTGCCTGCTGTGCAGCATCTGTGCCAGTGAGAAGTGCTGGATGCTGTGGGTCTAAGCGCTTCCTCCCGTAAGTGTTAAATCAGCCTCTCAGTGCTGGATCCTTCTCTTATGACACGTTCCCATTAAGATGAAGTCCTTAGAGGAATGGGAAATTCGAATCAAACAAGTGCCATTGCTTTTCTGTGTTTGTCGGGATGACAGTGCTTCTCCTGCCCTACATCTTGCATGGCGGGTGACCTGAGGTGTTTTGTATCCCCATCCCACTTCACCCCACTAACCTAAATAGTCTTTGTTTCCCTGCAGTTCCTTCCAGTGCAGTATGCTCAGAGGTTTGTAAAGATGTACTTCTTGCACAACGTAAATGGCCAGGGCTGTTCTCTTGCCTTTTGCCAAAGAGACTGCCAAACTACCCCCGCTTCTTCCTTCCTGAGGCATTAACAGCTTCTCCTCTTTCATTCCTATCTTAATGTCTTCATAAACCTTTGCTGCTTGGTTGAATTTGGTTCCGATTAGTGAGAAGTTAATTTAGAGAGGAATATCTCACAGGCGGATAGGCAATGCGGTTGTAAAAGTTCCATTTCTCCAGGAAACCAAGCAAAAAATTTGCGAAGCTGGTAGCAAGTGTTGATTCACTGGTTTAACTCTTTCTCAAAATGCCACAGGGTCATTGAGCAACCCTCATGGATTGCTGCAAACGTTGAAGCCCAAGTAGGAGCAGGTAAAGCAGTCCCTTGTGGCTGCAGAAGAAGGGTAGAAGTATTTTGCATTAGTACAGAGCAGTGGTGGTTCTGCCATGTTTGAAACCACCCAGCAGTGGTGGTGGGGCAGTGCTGAAGTGTGATTTTGTTCTTCACTGGCTGAGGCTCAGCTCACAGGTGTGTTTCCTGGAACAGGAGAAAAAAAAACTAAATTGAAACAGGATTTAGGTACTGGTCATTGGAGTGTGAGTACTGGAGATATGTTGGAGGCGGAGAATAGTGCAAGGCAATCACAAAACACAAAAAAAAGGCTGAAAAAGGTTGCTTTGGCTTAACTGGTGCATGTCTTGGACCTAGAAGTGTTGCCTGGTTCGTGTAGTTTTGTAGATGTAAGGTACCATCAAATACGCTTTGAGAGCAAACAGTGCAGCACTGAAAATACCTGACTCTACTAAGAGGAGAAATTGATTAATAGTGACTACCGGCCACATGTCCCCATGCAGTAGTTAAATTTATACGTCCAGAAAATACCAGCATTTAAAAGCAAGTATGCTGTTGTGCTCTAAAGCCTCTAAGTGACCAGAAAATAACGTCCCCAAAGCTGCCTGTTCTGAGCAGCATCAGCATGCGCCTCTGAGGCAGGATCCCCCAGCCACCGAAGGTGCTGAGGATTATTGCAGTTCAGGAAAAAAAAGTTTCATTAAATTTAGATCCAGGCATATGAAACTCATTTAAATAAGAAGTGAGTGAGAATTGTAGCTCCCATTCGGAGTGCATCTCCCATCATTTATTTTTTACATTATACCACGGTCAGTGTTTAAATTATTAAGAGCAAGAAGAGCTTCTCAGGAGACAGGAATGGGTGAAATTAAATTTAATCTGACATGATCCTTTCTCTAAAACTGCTGATTCAGCATGTGTACAGGTTTATCAACGTAATTAGTGGTAAGAGAGCAAGATAAATTATTCCTGAATTTGGGAGAGGGAAATGTGCTTTGATAACTCATCACTCTTATTTTCTGCCTGCATAAAAGGCTGGTATTTCTGACAACACAAAGAATGTACAGGTATTGTTTTAACTGAGTAACATATGAAATTAGAAGTAATTCTATTAACAAATGCCAAGCATGTTTTAGGTTTTGTGCTTCTCTAGGAACCTGGCTGTGTGATTGCTGCCTGTACCTGGCCTGTGTTCTGCCTTGCTTCAGCAGGAGTGGGTTTTGTGAGCAGAAGTTGCAAAATAGGTCACAGCTGAGGACAGAATTTCACACAAGCATTCAGACCCCAGTTTTCATCTGACACACATCATCTATTCACCTTCGGTGTCAGCAGAGCTACTTCACTTCCTGACCGGGAAGGTTCTGGCTCTGTAATTTTCTGATGCAATTTTAAATGAGACAGCAGATTTCCTTATGGTTTTGCCCTCTTTCTGGGGCTTTCCAGCCCTTTCCTGGGCTGGGCAGCCAGGTGGGATGGCCGGTGCTTGTAACTCCTGCTGCTTCCCCAGAGAACCAGGAGAGCGGAGACTCATCTTTCCAGTGCAGTCCTTGGAAATACTGAAATAATAAGGACTGTGACATTAATGGATTTTTTGTTTATCAGTGACAGCTCACGACATCTTTAAAAAGAGAGAATCTGCAAGCTAGTCACGTGGTGTATTCCCCTGTTATATTGCTGCTAAATGAAGATTGAAGTGGTATTGGAAAGGGTAGGGCAAGCAGAGGCTGCCTAAAGAGTGAAACTTGTCATCTGACAGAATTCAGTCAATAGGCATTTATCCAAAGTCCTAACGTTTTGTGATCTCCATGCAAAATAAATTAGAGCTCTGGGGACAGCTCCCAGGCTCTTCTAACCACTTTGCCACAACCCTTACCCCCCACACCCCACTGTAACTGGCCACTGACACCACGCTCTCGGAGTTGGCCGGGGTCTGATCTGCTCTCAGCTTCCTTGGGATGCTCATAACAGAAAGCAAACCCCCGACAGCAGCACTGCATCTCTTAATTCAGCAGTCAGATTTGAGTTTCCAGATCTCTGAATGCACCAGCTGCTCCATAATGCAATAGTCCTGCACTCCTTCCTGCTGAGGTGTTGTTCTGTAGTTGAAAAGTAAATCAGGTTATTGGTTTGACCATTTTCTCTTGTCTGATACATATGTCTAAATGTGCAACCATGATGTTGCTTTTAACTGGTGTATATCAAAACACTGTCTATCACACGTGTAAACAGACTTTTTTCCTATGTCGTGTGGAGGAGTGGCGTGGCATTACGTATGGAGATACCTGTGCAGAGATCTCCCCTAAAGGACTCAACTCCCACTCTCACTGCTCGGCCAAATATTTCAACCTTGGAGCTGATCGTAATATTAATTTACTGCAGTTACAAAATTCTCCCCAACCAACTTTGTTTTTTTGAAAGGCTTGATCTAATCTCTTATAGCTACAGTAAGAGGCTGATCAAAGGTACTGAAGGCTGGTATTAAAGGATTAACTAGGTCACATTGAAATATGTTTTAAAATAAGCCCAGGGACCTTTAGCTTTACTGAAGCAAGTGCACAAAAAAGGGAAGATTTTTAGGCTAACTCTCTCTGACTTTAAACAGAAAACAAACTGATGGATTAAATCTGCGAGTCATTCCTTAAGGTGCAGCACTCTGTGTAGAACAAGCTGGGGAAATACAAGCAATGATTGAATCTTGCAGTGCAGATATACAGTACAGAATTAAAATGCAGTGTGTCATTTATGCACATGCTCAGCTTACAGCATACTTATTCACGTTTGATTTTTGCCCATAAGTAACTGATAGCTTCAGCTGGGCCCCCTGTGTCTTTTGTTTCAGCTCTCCCTCCTTTCCCTTTGCTCCTGACTCTGTCTATCACGGAGGTGCTTTGTTGGTTCCTTTGTGTTGATGCTGCTCTGTGGAACGTATCAAGCTCTTATTATTGTGGGATTTTTTTTTAACCTACATTTCCTCGTTGAGATCAGCTTAAAAACAGAGTGAGAGTCATAAAGCTCTGTACATTGCTCAGTGGGAGAAACCATGAAATCATCTGGTGTCAAATGAGGAGACGAAGCACGCGACTCCTGGTCTCCAGAAGTATGGTTGTGCGAGCTTTCTGCATTGCTGCCCTTTGTTAAGGTTGGCTCAGTGTAGTTACACGGTGCTCCACGCTGCATGCTCGGTAAGATTTTCTTCTAATCTTTATTTCACCGTAAGTCAGCTGGCCCGACTGCCCCTGGGTGCACCTTTGTGCTGGTGGAGCCAGTGTTCCATTCTGGGACCTGACACCTCCCCAGGAAAGTCTCCTCAGCAGGCAGTGGCCTCCCTCCATAGCCCGGAGCCCTGCAGGCCGCGGCGGCTGGGAGTGCCGGCCCTTCCCTCACGGTCTGGTCCAGGAGCAGCTGGGTCACTGCTGGCCTGAGCCTGGCTCCAAACACGGTTAAACCAGATGTGTGTGATTGAGGGGTGTGAAACCAGGGCAGGGTTCTCTGGTTGTTGTTGAATGCAGAACAAGGTTCCCCAAAAATAGCATAGCTCTTTTGACAATTGCAGTTTGAGTTTGCTTTTTGGTTTCTTTTTCTCAGGCAAGACCAGGCTAAGCTGTACATTTCTATAAGACAGTTTGTGAGGTTTGTCAGACGGAAAAGTACATAGTTTCTTCCAAAGCCTGTCACCCTTTATGCTGGATTGTTGTGGGTGCAGGATGGTGTCCGCTGCCCATCAGGCCTTTTTGAAATACGTTTGTTTGTTTGTTTAGCTGTGGTAAATACAGTAGCACAAGACTCTCTGCTTCGCAACATTTTCCATTCAGTCATAGATAAAGGCTGCTGCTGATTTCTCTCCCTGGGGGAATTTCAAGTTAAAAATTTGTCACAATCCCAAATGGCACGGTGCAGTAGTCATTAACGTTTACAGTGCCACGCAGGCGGTGTAGCCAGCCATCGACTGGGGCTGGAGGCTGTTAGCGAGAGATAAGCCAGGTCAATTATGTGCAGCCATCAAATATTTAACTATTTTAGATACTGACAAATGGAGATGCAGCAGATGCAGGTGATTATTGATTGGGCTGCAGGTAATGAGGACCTCTCACCTTCTTAATTATTCTCACGTGGAGCTCCGCGTGCTGAGCGGGCATGGAGTCACGGGGCCAGGAAGCAAGCACAGCCCTGAACACATTGCAAATGGATGTGAGGATGAGGCTGGCACAAAGCTTGCTTGGCCAATCGGTACATTTTCCTCATTCTTGCTTCTGATTCATTAATGAGCGTGACATCAATTTGTATATTTCCATTGTTTGTGAATAAGAGGATGGCAAACTCTGATAATGGGCATTAGACATTGCACCCACTGCATGCATTTTTCATGCATGTATGTGTGCAGTATACCCAGCTTTCCTGCTACCAAAAACCAGTGCCAATACACACATGGACACAGTTCACAGGAGGAGTTACTGCTTCGAAGGGGAGAGGGACTGCCTGCTGTCGCTGTTGGTGTGGAGATGACAGGAGTGCAACCTCCAGCATCCCCTCTTTCTCTTCTGGTGTGTTACGCCCTGCTAGACCTTGCAGGGAAGTTGCTGTGTCGGTGTTGGAGGGTTTTAGGAAAAGCTTTGCAAATCCTCAGAGATGCTGTAGTTGTGATTGATCGTTACCTCAGGATGGAGAGATGAGCTCTGTCTGCCCATCGCCTTCTTCGGTTTCATGTCTTCATAACAATTCCCATCACATTAACCCCCTTATCTTACTGCTTTACAGCCTCTTGGATCTGTCTGTTTCTGGATTTGTGTCTGATTGGTTTCAAAGAGTGTGCTGTTGTGTGGCAGTGTCATTTCCTGTAGCTGCCGCATGCTAACACAATTTCAAGTAAAACCCCTAAATAGCAAAGCATCCTCCTGGTCATCCTGCAGATGCTTCCTAACGTGCCTCATAAGAGCTTTTCACTTTGTTCTACAAAGCTGCTGGGAACGAGGAGGGGTCTCGGTCAGGTTGTAGCTGTTCCTTAAACAATGTGGGTAAATACTCCATTACAGGTGATGCAGCTTTCTTTTTTAGCCACCATGTCACCACTGACCCTAACTGACCAGTGGTGTTTTCATACTTTCCTAAGCCAAATTCTGAACACTGATTCATTAATATTAAGGGAGTTTTTTTTCCTGCCCTATCTGCAAGGATAGCACACGTCTTCATTTGCCAGTCGTTGACCGTTGAGTAGCAGCATTGTCAAGTTTTAGTACAGATGATTGTTTAGCCAAAAATATCTTATTAACTTCAGATTAATCTTGTTCATTATTCATTACTCCTTTTATTAAAATGTGCAGTTGTGGCCCAGAAGCCGTGCTGCTACCTGGCTGCCCGGGAGCCTGGGGCTGAGGGGAGAGCTATCGAGCCGTGTTTGCACCCAGGTTGATTCCTTGAAATTACGCAGCAATTATTTAAGAAGAGAAGATAAAAAATTGATCCGAAGTGCTGGCAGGGCAATGGAACAGGCTTTAGGCTCACAGAAGAAATGTGTACAATGCATTATTCATGCATCCCTACTATTATAATAAAACCATGAAGGAGAAAAACTGCCAAAAACTCCAGGCATGACACTGAGGTTGCAGACAAGCAGGTACGGGTGGAAAGGAACTTTGAGGGCTGGGTAGAGCCAAGTGCATGGTAAGTAATGCCAAGGATTCATCTTTCCCAGGCCGTCCTTTGTCTTCTCTTTCCTGCTGCATGCTCATACAAACAGCTGTAGTGCATTAAGCCTCCTTGTCAGCTCATTGTATTATTCAGGGGGCTAAGGACTTCGATTAAGCAATCAAATCCCGGTGACATTTGAAGTTAGGGATGTCCCCTACAAGCAGTCAGCAGAATTTAGTAAGATGAGAATACCAAATGAATTCACAGGACATTTGTGAGGTAATCAGTTGCACTTTATCATTGCCTAAATTTACTGTCACTATCAAAACAGTCTGTTAGTACCACTTGAGAGAAATGTAAACCCTGAGAAATGCGAGCAATCGGAGCAAAAGCAGAAGAAAAGCTATAAATAGTCCTCCAAAAATCATTCTTTTATGAGGTTTATACGCTGTCGCTATCAGCAGATGCAGTTCCCACTCCAGCCCTGCGCAGAGCACAGCCCTAGAGCAGGGATCCCACGTGGTTAACTGCCGTGCTTGGCTTATGGAGCGAGATCAAGACAAGTGCAAACCTAACTCGGAGTGTATTCACCACACCTGAAGTTCAGTTGTCATTAGGGATGGCATAGCAGGATGATCCTCACCTTTCGTTTCAAAATATCTCAGAATGATGCACTGCCGTTCTAATATGCCGTGTTGCTACCATTAGAGTTCGGGTTGCTTGGGACTGTTATGCAGGGAAGGGATTCTTCATTTTCTTAATTTTGCATCTGTTTCATGCAGTGTGGAACGGAACATAATTTTTACGCTTTACAGGAATTGCTGCTGAGTTTTTGTTTCACGTTGAATAATAGTTCCCACCTGTCTGACTCGAGAGTGACATAGTAGGTGATAATATATAAATTATAGGAGCTGTTAATGACAGGATTAATCTCTGTAACTTTCAGTAAAGCCTACGAAAACTGGCAGTGTATTGTGCCACACTGTTCTTATTAAAAATGATAAATTATTCCCATTTTTTTGGCAAATACTAATTTCAAAATTTCATTCTTCCATTCAGTTTTATGGTAACCATAATCTTGATGTTTTAATAGCTTTTCCCACCACAGCTTCAGAGACCTTTTAAAGTGGCAGTCCTGCCTTTGTGGAAAAGACTAAAAAATATATATATTAAGAAAAGAGTTTCTTGTCGTAAAAAGCAAAAGCAAGACAAAGACAAAATAGAATCATAGAATCACCAAGGCTAGAAAAGACCTCCAAGATCATCCAGTCCAGCTGTCCGCCTACAGCCAATATCTCCCCACTAAACCGTGTCCCTTAATACAACACCTGAACGTTTCTTGAGCACCTACAGGGACAGTGACCCCACCACTCCCTGGGCAGCCCATTCCAGTGCCAGACCACTCCTTTGGAGAAGAAATGCTTCCTAATATTCAATCTGAACGGCCCCTGGTGCAACTTGAGGCCATGAAAATTTAAACATAAAACAAAAAACAAAGAAAAAAAACACTAAGAAAAAAACAAAGACTCACTGACACCTGTGTGTGATGCAGGGCGCATGGCTAGGCAGTTACTAGAAATTGCAAATGTGGATTGATAAGCTTTAGATAATCTTCTGTTTGAGAGACCAGCTTGAATGTGCTTTAAAGGAGAAATGAAAGGCATTGCAAATAAGGCAAAACTACATGGAACCGTCCCCAAATTAAAAAGCAGAAGTTTGTAATAAGTTCTTAAAGTATATAGAGTATAATGTGTAATTAGAACCATGAATTGCTTGTTACCATTTGTTCTTTGTGCTGAAAGAGTGTGTGTCTGTAACTTGGTAAATGTTTCCATCACCCGCAGTCACCAGGAGCGATCTCAGGCTGTATTTTAAGTGTCTGTTTACACAGTTCTTACAGTTCTTACAAATTGCCTATGGGATGTGAACTGTCTATCACTTCCAGAGCAATTAGTATCTGAAACCTTATCAAAAGAAATCCATCAAGTTTGAAAAGCCATAAATATTGCACCAGGATCTCCAAGGAAATCAAAGTGAGTTTGATACAGTATTTATTTATATGTTGCCACACAAGCAAATGCACTTACAGAGACTCCAGTCTGCCTTGTTTCCTGTGCTTTATACTCCATCAGTCCCGTGTTATTTTAGCAAGACAATTATCCAGTTGTTTTAGGTATTCTGTAGCAGTAATAGACTGCTCCAAGTATGTAAGGCTGAGTAATTCAGGCAGTTCCATCTTTGTGCAGTGATTTAATGAAAGCAAGGAAGAGTTGTGACATCAGATTTTTATTATGTCCAGCATTTTAATTTGGAGTTCCTTAGTTTTATGTAGTGAAACCCATACAACCGAAGATGCCTTTTGGAGAGGCTTTGAGGGTTCCCACTCTATAGAAATGGGTCCCCTTTAGTGCCTTTGGTGTTGGAAGAATCCATGATCATTTCCATGTTGGTGCTCTCTTTGGTCAGACCTCATTATTCCTACACAACTTTACATCTGCTTTCTGCTCTCCTGTGTCTTCCTTACCCAGGGTTTCCAGCCTCTCGCTTTTCTCAAATGGCACACATACTCAAGACTTTAGTTAGAAGTCTTGAGTTTTAACTACAGTCTTCAGTCTAACCTCTGGTGAGGTGGAGGTCAGCCTCTTCTCCCACGTAACTAGTGATAGGACCAGAGGGAATGGCCCCAAAATGTGCCAGGGGAGGTTCAGGTCAGTTCAGGTCAGCTATGATGAAAAGTTTCTTCTCTAAAAGAGCGGTCAGGCTCTGGAAAGGGCTGCCCAGGGAGTGCTGGAGTCACCGTCCCTGGAGGTGTTCAAGAAGCGTTTCGATGTGGTACTGAGGGACGTGGTTTAGTGGGGAAATACGGGTGGCAGGTGGATGATTGGACTGGGTGACCTTAGAGGTCTTTTGCAGCCTTGGTGGTTCTGTGATTCTAGAACAGAGCCTAGGAAAAGCTACTACAACCTTCTTAAGAATGGAATGACTGTCTTGAAAATGAAGGCAGAAGGGCTCTTCATTGCTCTCGCTACCAAAGAGGCAAAAGCTGTTTAAGCTAAAGGTGTCTTTAGCCCAGAAGCACATGGATACAGCCTAGTAATAAAAATATTTAACCTGAAAATTAGTGGGTTCTAAGCAATTAAAGCAAAACCAGCTTCCACTGGAAAAGCAGGAGCCGAAAACCTTGGTGCTTCTGGGTTGTCTGTGAGTGGGAGCATGCAACATCGTGAGGAAGGGCAGGGTGGGATAGGGATTGTTAATCCGGGAAAACCCTCCCAGTCTTGTTTTTTTATGAAAAACATGAGGTTGATTCACTATTTCTCAGTCAGTGCAAAATGTTACAAAGTCTGGGGGGCTTTGGTGGAGGATACCTGCAGTGTGGAGGTTTGCTCAACTTTAAATGCCTCTGTGGGCTCCAGAGCAGGGATGTTTATTTGCTCTTACTGGGTGCCTCTGAGGGAACGCGATAATTCCTCACCAAAAGTAAATTAAAAAAAAAAAAAAAGGTAATAAATTGAACAACCTGCAGAAAATAATAAGCCAACTGAGAAGTGCTACCTTGTTTGCTCTGAGTATCCTCTTGGCATCAGCATGACGTTACTTATAATTAGATGCACATGTGTAAATATGATGATTAGATATTCCCACATAAACATAATTATCGTAACTTCCTAAAAGTCTAAGAAGGCACTTTATAATCCTGTTGTTAAAAATAAATAAATAAAAGCCCACAAACTGCATTCAACCTCTTGTGTGTGTAAATAGTGGAACATGAGGGCAGAATATATTTTCCAAAATACCTAATGGTAGTGGAGGTCAATTACAGTTATGACTCATTAGAGTATTAAACTAAGAATGTGCTTTTTAGTGTAATTACTGTTGCCTTAGAAAACTACAATGAACTTGTACTCAATTGAGTTCTTCATGCATTTCTAGTGGGTTTGCATATTAGTCTTAGGCAAATATAATAGGGTTATATTGCATTAACCTCACTTATAAACTGCAACCACTTGCAGCGTGTCTGTTATTTCTTATGGCACAAATAACTTCTAAAGATGCCTTACAAAACGCAGAGTATTTTCTAATTAGACACATAGAAGATTACAGCTGCTTAATTTAGTGTTTGGAATTTTTTGCTGATTCTGAAGTTCCTAATGAATAAAATGTACAGTGTGTGATATCATGGTTTGGCAGATCCTCCTCCAAACTCTCTTTAAATGAAAAAGCTAACTAAGAAAGAGGGAAAATGTCACAATTCAGAAAGGCTGAAATGTCCATGACAGAGGTGGAGTTCCTGTAAAATGCATCGTATTCTTGATTGGAAGAGCTCTAAGGAATGTTTCTAGAGGATTGAGGTCTGCATGCAGGCTCAGAAGTGTCCCATTGGGAAATTTCTGGCCATAAAGATGAGACCTTGCAAAATGCTTGCTATTCAATCATTTCATGGGCTATGATGCATCTGTGTTCCCTGAGGGGAGCAGGGTGAAAATCATTTTCTGGGCTCTTGCTGAGGTTGGGGATGGAGCCCCGCATCAGCCAAGGGTTACAGGCTGTCACTGATGGTCCCTGTGCTTCCAGAGCTCACCTACGCCTGGATCTTCAATGAGTACCCATCGTTCGTGCACCAGGACAACCGCCGCTTCGTCTCGCAGGAGACGGGGAACCTGTACATCGCCAAGGTGGAAGCTTCTGACGTGGGCAACTACACGTGCGTGGTGACGAACACGGTGACCAACAGCCGGGTCCTGGGCCCGCCGACCCCGCTCATCCTCAGGAACGATGGTAGGACTTGTTCAGGTTTCTTTGGCTGTCACCCAGAAATTAAGGAATAACCTAAAACGTTAGAATAAAGGGAGAGATTTTTCCCCTTCACAGAGCTTTGTGAGGCCTCTGCTTCAGCTCTTGGTTCAGCATCGTTAAAACTGCTGGGTTTTGTGACGCTGTGGACAAGGCTGCTATTTCCACTGTTGGAAGAACTTTCGTAAAATAGATTTTAGAGTTTGGATATACTGTAGTTTTGTTCAATTTATGCAGCCGAAAAGCGTACAAAAGCACTTTGTTGTTTCGGTAACTGTTAGTTCAGGCTGTATTTCCCAGCAGAATCAATGCTATTTTTAGTAGTCTGTGGAATAATACTTAAAAAAAAAAAAAGAAAAGAAACCAAAAGAGGATTTCTAAATTTATACAGGCAATTGATTTGTATCGTAGTCATTTCTAAGGAGATAAGAAAAATAAATTTGCATGTTAATTTGAAGCGTCTGTTGAAAGGCTAACATTTAGGACATTCATTCCAGAAATAGAAATGTATTTTTAGAAACTTCTTTTAGAAGAAGATCCGTTGTCACCTAGCGGTGTCTCACAACAGTTCCTCCTGTGTAGGACAGGGATGTGGTGCTGCCAGCTGCTGCTGTTCATCTGTGATAACCGAGGTCCTGCGGCAGGGTGCCGGGCTGGGATGATGAGCAGTGCCCCTGTTGTGCTGGGCAGGGTGAGGTCTCTTCTGGGCCTCAATTCTGCTCTCCCTTACACCACACCTCTACAGATGCAGTGGTTTAAGTGGCAGCAGACGCAGACCTTGGAGTCCAGCCTGAGTCGTCATACCAGCTGCTCTGAGGAAAGCAGTTCCATCCCAGCTGAAACTAAGGCAGCGTGAAAGACAGGGAGGAGTATTTAAATTCATCTCATGTTAACATTTTCAGTACCGAACGAGAAATTTTTGTAGGTATTAAATGAACAAGATTTTTTTGCAAGCCTTACCTAGCGGAAAGTGCTTCCATTTGTCAAAACCGAGCTCAGTGTCTGCTCTGCTTCTGAAGCAGAGGGTAATGCTATGATGATTGGTAGTCATCCTGATTGTCAAGTGCATCGCCAAGGGCTCTACCCCAGCGCATCGCTCCTCTGCACGCACTCAGCTTTATTTACAGAGACCAATTGCCTTCCCGAGGTAATTCGCAGGAATGTTCTCTGATTCCTTTGATGTGCACTCTGCTGTTTATTATAGATATGAAACTTTAATTGAACCTCTGAGGAGCTCCGGAATACATTCCTGAGTTAAACAGCAAAGGTGCTGTAATGTCTGTGGAGCCATGGATGACAGCAATCAAAAGTTGAACGTGCGTTTTAAAATAGGAGTGCATTAGTATTGGGCACAAACGTCATTTTAAAAATCTGCAAGGCTCAGTTTTTCATTCCACGTAGAGTAACCCTATAAAATCTGAATGGAACACGTTGTCCTGCTTGAGAAGAGAAATCACATATGGTACTCGGGATGTGGGAGCGAGAGGAATGAGTGAAACACAAGGCACATGGTGCTGCCACTGGCAAATGTGCCTTGTTTATCTTTTGTATTCCTGTCTGGCCTGTCCAGCAATATGTGTTATTTGCTTTACAACACCATGTCATTAAATCAGTACACTCAGAGGCTGGTTCATCAGCAGTTAGTGTTTCAGTTCCATTTAATTTCAGTTAGTGAATTTAACGGGGAAAATAAGCCTAATATGCCTTCCTGGATTAAAGTCACTGACCCTCTCCCCCCATGTGGGTCCCTGTGGCAGCTCCAGGGGAGGATCCGAGGGGGTTGCAGCGCTGGGACCCTCAAGCTGGCCTGGGGCTGCTGCCCACCTCGAGCAAACCCTGCACAAAAGAGGCTGGCGTTACACATGTTGGAGTTCCTGCCTGACTGGCTTCGTATTGAAATACCTGCCATGAATTCTCAAAAAGACTTCACAAAAATCTCTGAAATTTCAGTTTTTCTCAAAAATCATAGTTGGGTGTTTGCTCTGTGGCCAAAGCTCCAGCTCCGGCCCAGCAGATGCTGCCCACCCTGGGCTGCTGTGCAGCATTCACCGGGCTGAGATCACTGCCTGAACCCCGAGGTTTTTCCACCTTTCTTCTTCAGTGCGTGGCAGTAATTTTCCTAGACTCAGCCACAAGTCAGTTAGGCTTTGTATGCTGAATACCTGCCATCTTAGTCATGGTTATTTTACTTACATGTGATCATCCTAGAAAAACAGCTTTTCAGCATGTTTTAAAGCACGGCTTGCTTTACCATAGCAGGCTTCTGAAGCGCGGGCTGCAAAAGGGAAAGATGCAGGAGAACAGGATGAGTCCTGACCCGATGGGCAGACTGCATTCCCCCACTATGCCTTTATGCTTCCCTTTCACTTGTTCTCACTGGCGGGACTCTGGAGTTGCAGGTCTGATGTTGTCTGCAGAGCTGTTTAGATCAGAGGTGCAGGAATCAGGCTCCCCTCCTGCTGTTGTGTGCACTGTTCATTACCCCCAGAAAGCTCTTCCTCCCTGGATAGACAAATACCCCAGAGGGCTCAAGGAAGGGCGGTGGAGCACACCATGCCAGGTCTCTGGTAGTCCAAGCTGTGTTCCCAACAACACGTGTGATCTCATGGGGGTAGATACAGTGGACAAAGTGCAGCAGGTACTGGGAAAAGAATGGGTTTTCACCTGTTCCTCTTAAAAATTCCCTCCCACAAATGCGTGGAATCACTCCCATTTAATAAACAGTTTCCTATAGCTGGATGGATATCTGACGGTGAGGATGCTTGGTGGATAAAAGCTTTCCGTGGGAAGGATAAGTACAATATCACAGAAGTGCAGCAGTCCCCAAAACTGCGTATTTATGGTTTGAAGTTCGTCCCCCCGAAAAGTGCTCGCGCCATCCCACACAAGGCTTTGGGAGTGGCCAGTTAAAGGTGTTTGGAAATGGCACTGGTTTAAGACACCGTGTGGTGAGGAGAGCAGAGGTGTGGGCTGCTCAGCTGTGCACCCATCTCCTGGCCCTCCATCTGTCCTGGCTGTAGCTGGCTGCCTCCCACGGCACAGAAATGGCTCGCTGCACTATTTCCTTGCTGGGCAATATAATAAAGAGCCAAATGCATATGGCACCCAAATGCTGGGAGTGACCCCAAAGCCCGAAGGAGGGTGTCCACCAGGAGCACAGCTCTTGGTGCAGCTGAGGCAGAACGAGGACTTGGGAGTGCCGTGCCATTGCCTGGCACCTCTCTGCTGCAGTCCCAGTGCCGCAGCAGCCCTTCTGCAGTGCTCCACTTCTTCTCTTTAAAATGCACTTTGGGTTTTTACATCAAAATTAAAACAGTAATAGTGGAAAAGAGCTGCAATAGACCTGGAATAAAATTACCGTCAGCAGCAGCTGTATGGGCCAATTAAACTTTAACATTTCACAGGTGTTGTCAGGAAATGCATATCCTCAGACAAATGAGTTTGCTTCTGAATTCCTGGGACTTTCATCCAAAAGCGCGTTTTTAAGCCTTGAAACTGGGAGAAAAATATGAAATCCTCTGAACTGCAAACGCGTGCAGCATCTGATGTGTCATGACACTGAAAACACCCTCCAAGCTACAAACCCAGGCTCTATTTTAGTCTTTTATTTTCTCCCTTATTCTTTCCACCTGCCGTGCTAAGTCAGATGTTAACTCGCCCAGGAACAGCAGGAAAAAATAAGGACTGTGTGTGTGTGAAAAGGAGCGTGGGTGTGGTATCGAGGTATCTCCAGTGCACCAGTGTTTACCTTTAAGGCAGAGAAGGCAGAGCTTGCTGCATGCCAGGTGTCCATAGAGGGGTGGACGGGGCTGTGGTGGGAGCCTGGTGGTTTGTGCAGGTGCTGGTCTTGAGGTGGGCAGTGTTTGCAGTAACGCTGTTCAACTGCTGAGTTCCTCACTGTAAGAGAAGGGATGGGGTCTGCCCTACAGCCCTGGCACCTTCTGCAGTTTGCCTCGGCTGTGTCCCCTCAGGGTCACAGCTTTCCAAGGTAAGGCAATTTGAACAACGAAGAAAGAGAAGGCAAAAAAAAAAAGCAGTTTTCTTTCCCTCCCCTTCCTCATTGCCTGATCTGTCAGGTGAATAATGTATTAATAATGCATTGTGCCTTAATTTCCTAAATAGCCCGTTAGTGTCGAATGATACTCTACAGCCTACTTTGCATAAGGGGGCCGAATTACTGCTTTAGGAGAGAAGAAGAAAGAATTGCTCTCATTGCTTTTGCTTTTTAGGGACTGGATTAAGCGTAGGCAAGCAGACTGCTCCTGTGAGCATCTCCCATGGTCTTTGTCCTTCCAGGTGCCTCCCACCCCTCAGCTCATTGTCAGTGGAGCCCCATGATGGGCTTGGGGTGCTGCCTTCTCCCTGAGACAGGGCACCAGGGAGCTCTTCTTGGAGAGGATGGTGGTTGGAGGTGGTTGGTTCCTCAAGGAGGTCCTCACCGAGCAGTGCAAGGCAGTGAGGAGCCTGGCTGCATCTGGCCAAGCTAGCACAGAATTGTGCATCTGTTGTGGGATGCCAACCCCAGCCTCCACGGTTCTTCCTCTGCCAGATTGGTGGCACTGCAGAACATGGAAATGCTCTTTGGGGAAAAGATCTCAGTAAATTTTAATACCAGCAAAGGAGCTGTGTTGTTTGCAAACATTCGCTCACGCAGCCCTGTCCGAGGGAACAGCTGGGCAATGGCTGCTCCTTGTCCTGCCTGGAGCTCTCCCAGCAATTATTTAGTTTGGAGTGCAGAGGAATTTAGGCAGCATTTGGTAAATCACAATCAGGAGAGCAGAGAAACTTTTCCTTTGCCTTCATAGCACTAGGCTCTCCCAGCCCTTCAGGCCCGCTCTGTTAATGTTCAGTGAGCTGATGGGGATTGTGCTCCGTAATTCCTTTTTGTGTAATCTGTAAATGCTGGAGCGCAGGCAGACTCGTGTGCTTCCTGCTCTGTGTGCTGGCCTGGGCACGTGTACAGGGACAGCATTCGTATCTTTAACAAATCTGTTTCATTTGGATGGCTGACTCTGTGCAGCAGCTGCTCTTTGTGCAACGTAGCAGCAGGACTTACGTGGAAGGAAAGGGTTGAAGAATGCTGATGTAACCTGGTAGTGAACCACAACATGGAATGAATGCACAGGTCAGCGAGTAAGGGGACACTCGATGTAGGCCTCAGAGCGAGCATTTTCAGCTTTAAACTGTTTTATATGTGAAAAAGAAGAGCCCAAAGGTACCTCGTGCTACCTCTTCGCAACACAGGGAGAGAGGAGGCATTGCCACAACCACAGCCCATCACTGCCCTGCCATGCTTGGGCAACCTGGGGCTATCTCAGCCTGTCACCGCCCCGAGCAGCCATCAATTAGCTGATAATCACCCCTGGGGAAATTATATGTACCGGCTTGAAGGTGGTACAGTGACTAGAACCGTAGCGATCTGTCTTGAGTGTAATGGCCTTTTTATGTGCACAAATTTTCAAACGCAATTTCATGAAGAGGTTGCCACAATATGTGATTTACCGGGGCGGTAAAAATAAAGAAATTACCCAAGGAGTATATGATCTCTGTGCTTCTGAACCCTTGAAGTTAATAGAAGCTTTGATTAGCTCCAGCGCCCTTAAAACTTTTCCTAATGGCTATTTGTTCCGCATTTCGTTTTCTAGAAGGTGGTGAAGCTCCCTTACTATTGCTTTCTTTATGTCACGAGTTACCTGCAAAAACCCCGAATATTCAAAAGCAAAAAGTAATGCAGCCATGAAGAAATGTTAATCTGTGGCAGATGGTGTGCAGCACTGGTTCAGATTTTCCTCTGGCAGTAAATGGGAAGAGAGCCCACACTGCACGGCTGTTAGAAACAGGCCGTGTTTAAAATGAATGGATTAATTGGGCAAGTAATGATGTAGAGAAGAGCTCTGCAGTAGCACAGGAACACTTGTGAATTTATTGGCAAACCTCAGCCCAGCCTGAGCCGCTCTTTTATGTTCACAGGGGTGATGGGGGAGTACGAGCCGAAAATAGAAGTGCAGTTCCCAGAAACGGTTCCGTCTGCAAAAGGAACAGCGGTGAAACTGGAGTGCTTTGCCCTGGGAAAGTAAGTTGTGATCCTTCGCTGCTCCTTTGGCTGCAGCGTGCAGTGCAGTCTGCGGGGTCTGCTGATCCCTCGCTGTCCGCAGCACTCGTTACAGAGTGCTTGGGGTGCAGGGACTTTGCTCACCAAAAAGTGTAACGTGTTTTGTACAGATAGGCTTGTGCATCTTCAGTTCTGAGGGCTTATGCTAGACCGAAAGCCCGCCTATTTTTCCCAATGTAAATAGTAGCAGCGCTTCCAAAATGAAAATGTGGGATTGATGAGAAAATGGATGTGTTGTCACAGCAGAAACCCAATTTCAGTTTTGTCAAAACAGCGTTTTTATAACAGTCAGTCTCCTGCTTTTAAGGTTATGTGAGCAGTACGCCACTGATCTACAAAGTGTATACATGCAGCCCATCATAAGATCACTCCAGATGCCAGGACTGACCGTGTCTTCATCATCCTCAAACATGAAGCAGTTTCAAGTTGGTCAGACGAGAGGTTAGCAGGACAAGACCCGTAGCTTTCACTGCAGATCTTATTTGCTTTATTTTTCTCATTTAGCCCCGTTCCTACAATCAGCTGGAGGAGAGCAGATGGGAAACAGATCCCCAGAAAAGCCAGGAGACACAGATCGAATGGGCTTCTGGAGATCCCGAATTTTCAGCAAGAAGATGCTGGGCTCTATGAGTGTGTCGCTGAAAATGTGAGAGGGAAAAACGTGGCACGAGGACAGCTGACATTTTATGGTAAGCAGATTGCCTGCTTTTAGGGGATTTTATTGTATCAGCTGCGATATGCAGTAAATATTTTGAGAGAAAGTCATTTTGTGGGGGGGGGCGGGTTTTTAAAATGACTAATTTATGAACAGCACATCTTGAAAAGGGTGTAATTTGAACTAGAACCTGTCTGAATAGCACATGCTGATTGAGAATCAGAGCTGCTGGAAAACAAACCCGCGCTGCTGGGAGGACATCGGCCTGGTAGCACACACAGAGAACTTGAGAAGGATTCATCTCCCTTGCCATGGTTGGGAGTGCTGAGCAGGGATTCGGGTGGAGCGTGGTGGTGCTTACAGCTTGTAATTTATTGTGTGTGTCGCCCCGCACAAGGGGGAATCCCCAGCTTGTGTTAATAAATGTTAATTGTGTATTACCAGTTAAAGACTGCTTGCAGCAGGGGTCATCAAAGTGGTTGCCCAGCCTGGAAAGCGGGGCTTAACCATGTCAGCGCCTGCAGAATCAGGTCCACCTAAAGGCTTTCAACACCTGCTCCTATCAGACTTGGGAATTTTTTTAGTTGGAATATTTCCTAAAGATCTGTTTTGTTTTGAAATCTGGTATTTTTGAGCTTTCACATGAACATTTCTTCTTTTACAATTGACTGAAACAAAATGAGACGTTTAAAAAGTGTTCAGTAGCAAGAAAAATCAAAATCTTTTGTGTTAAGTGAAGAACTGGGGGGTGATTCACGGAATCGCAGGGGTTGGAAGGGACCTCAGGAGATCATCGAGTCCGACCCCCTGCTACAGCAGGTTCCTTACGATAGGTTGTGCTGGTAGGCATCCAGACGAGATTGAATATCTCCGCAGAAGGAGATTCCGCCATCTCTCTTCTTGTTAAAGGATTTTATGATTTCTGGATTTGGTCGTGTTTCTCCCGATTTTTCCCGTGTGGACAGTAAAGGGTGTCTCATCATTTCTACAGTTTGACTTAACTCATGGCCAAGGCTGAAGTAAAACAGGCCTTCGGTAGATTCCTACCATAGCAAATGTTGGATTATCATCTAATTGATTTAGTGAGTAACCCAGTCTGGATCTCATTCCTGATGGACAGCAGACCATTCAAAAAAGCTGCTGCCATGACTTGTGTCAATTTTCAGGCGTCTTTTCAGCACGGTTTCACGGGAAGAACAGTGTCATCCTCTCTCTGGTGTTTGTAATGTTGGGACCCATCTTTACATCTCCTTTTCATAGTGTAAGCAGAGGGGTTCCTTACTGAGGGGTGTCAGCCTGTGCTAATTTCTGCTTTTAACCATTATACACTAAAAAATCAGGCTTCTCTTCAGGATGGTGAGTTGCTAGTCTGTACATGCTCAGCTTTCAAGGACAGCCTGTATGTGGCAGCCATTTAGCATTGAAAAGGACTGGGTTTTTCTGTTTTCTATAGGCTAGGCTTTTGAGTTTCACGTGGCAGTGAAATTTTTTAAGGAAGGCAACTTGCTGTAAGCATTTCATATGAATAGTTGAGACTGAATGACAGCTATTTTCCTGTAATCGCTTTTCTTTTTAATGCTGAGAAGTACTGTGTTGTCACTGAAACACAACAGCAGTGCTGGCAGAGCTGTAGGAGCTGGCTTGGTGGGGTAGGGGCTGCTGCTCGGGGATGTGGGACATGGGGCTTGGGCTTCTGCATGGTATTGCGCAGGGATACGCTCTGTCACAGCACGGCCCTGGAGATTAAAATCTAGCTCTAACAGTGGCACTCTTTTAAACCCAGTTATCTGCCTGTGTGCATAGTATAAAAAAAAATAGAGAAGAAAAAGAAAATGAAATTCAAATTTGCCTGCTTGCTGCAGATAACCCGGCCCTGCCTGCGTTGTCAACTTCTTTCAGTGCTCCTGGAAGTTGTCAGGAAAGGTTGACTTCTGTTGTATTTCATTCTTGTATCAATGTTTATTTTTTCCTTTGTTAGCATATCAGTGACATGAAAGTTGTTTGACATCCTCGTTGTGGCAGGAAAGGTTAATTAAATGTGCAAGATCTGTTCTTCCTCCATTTTCTCCGCTTTGAGCCCCTACGATAGTCTGTGCTTTATTGTTCTCCAGAAGTGTTTGTTCTGAATGCTCTGTGTCCTTCTTGATAGATAGACCTACACTATAGAAAACATGTTAATGTTAATGCAATTACCATGACTTGTACCTGTTTTCTTGACTGTTCTATCTCTGAATGACATATCACTCAGGTTTTTTTTGCCATAAGACTGTCTTGTTCTGTCTGCCACTCCTAACCTGATACCATGTGCCTGAAATTGGCTCCTGAGAATCAGCAAATTAAAGTGGAAAGCCACCATCTTCCATTTCCACCTGTACTTAGCTCCCACAAACACACTGCACCTGATGCTGGAGGAGGCTGTTGGGGACCAGCACCCACACAGGGAGGAAGGGGACCACTGGGGCTGGAAAGGTGCAGCACCACCAGGAAGGTGTTTCTGGCAGGGTTATGGCCAGAAACAAGCAGTTTGGCTTTGGTGTTTGTAATCAGATCTAAGCTGTCTTATACAGCCTGGAAGAGAGAGAAAATATCCAAGGTCTGGTGCGATACTTGGATCTGTATTGGAAAATATCCAAGGACTGGGAGTCCTTTAGCTTCTCCCTTAGCTGAGCTCATACATTCCCTGCCAAGCATCTTTCTGGAACCAAGGTGAGGAGGAAAAACTGCAGGCAGAATGGTTTCTGAAAGCATCGGCACAGTGGCATCTGTATTAGCAAGAAACAGACTTATTTGTAACTAATTACTGTTCTTTGCAGCACTTTGTAAAATATTCAGCAGAAACCATTTAATTGGCTGGACCACTTTTCAGATTAAATAATTCTCAAATGGAAGTCCCATGAGGAGTTTATACAGCTCCTTAATTTTACAATGAGAAGAGTCCCCCTTTCATGAAAGAGCCTGAGTTTTATTTGTGCTAAAGCTACTTTACACCACTCTATAAAACAAGCTCAAATGGAAGTCATGTTATGCTCCTCGTTGTTGCTAGAAGTCTGACAAGGACATTTGCATAAGTGAAAATCAGGGAGTTGTATATCTCTACTCTATTTAGGCCCCAGATCACAAATAATTTGCTGAAAAAATCAAAACCACTTGAAATAAAATGAGTTACTGGGCTGATAAAATACAATAAATGAACACAAATAGCGCCAGTATATTTTATTATTAATTATAATTTTCACATCTCACTAGGAAACCTAGTTTTCTATCTGTTACGCAGGCATATTAGAAGGCAAGTTCTCCCCTTCAAGCGTCTCTGTGTTAATTTTGTTGAGAGTTCTCAAATCTTGTGTTGCTGTGGAATACGGTGCCAATTTAACTCCTGGTTAACCACCATCTAGAGACCTGCCAGCCACCAAAGGCATCCTTTCCACGAGCAGTGGCTGTGTTTGGGAGCCAGTGCTGCAGCCCTCATTGCCACTGGTTGTGCTCTCTCTGGATGGCGGTGGCTTGCCTCCTGCCAACGGAGCATGTGTTTTCTCAGACTTCAATGTAGGAGGGAAATTCAGAACTCATGAGTTTTGAATATTGTGCTGCCTGAAGGAAGCCTTGCCTCCATAGGGGGTTTCTGTGCAGAGAGCAGGCGTCTTTGTCCTCCACTTCCCCTTTTCCTGGGGATGGCTGGAAACCTGCTTAGAGAGAAATCTGTTTCTAGAAGATTCAGAAAAAGTGGTCAGATTACTGTTATTTTGCCTTCTAAAAATAGCTCTTGGACAGGAGAAACTAAAGCAGGTAGGAGAAATGAAGGCAACTCAGAGAGCATCCTGCATCTTCCTTACTCTCCTGGGTAGCTGCAGGCCTGAGCATCGGTGGTTAAAAATAAATCCATCCCTGGGGTCTGGTTTGCAGGAATGTGCCTGTGCACACACGATCCTGTGGTACTTAACGTAAGATGGGAGAGAATCGTGCACTGGTGCAGAATAGCTTATGGAAGAGGAATTAAATACATGGAAAGGACAGTTAAAGTTGATCTGCCAGATTAACTCCTCTGAATTCTCCTTTGTTTCTTTTCCTTTGATTTTTAATATTTCAGTCCCAAGCGGAGCTCCTTGTCTGGCTCACTGTGGTAGTCTTCTAGAAAGGCAGGAGGAGACAACCTCCCCAAATCGTAGTATTTGTTGAACTGCTCAAAGAAACAGGCAAGTGAAAGGACGTGATTTACATGTGACATTCAAGCAAATGATTTTGGTGGGGATTTGCTCATCTTTGAGACTTGTATGGCTTTCAAATAGTCCTCAGTTGCTAGCAGAGGTCAGGAGGAAAGAATTAAGAGAAGGAAAGGAAAAGTGGTAACTTAATGTCTGGTTTCCTGTTCCTGTGGTGATTGGGATTGATAACAAATGAGGGACATACGGGTGTTGTTTTCAGAAGCTGTATCCCCACTTGGACCGGGATGACCCGTGCACTTGTCTACACAAACTTTATACCCTGGCTGTATTTTTTATTTTTAATTACTCATGTATTTCTCCCATCTGTTTTTCTTATTTCTTGTGCTTAGCTTTCTGATCTTTAGGCTTTTCTGGTCCTGGGCTCAGTCTCAGTCTCCTCGTAATAGATATAGTAATGGACAGTCATTCAGCCTTTCATCTGTCATTAATGATGAATTACACAGCCTACACTAGGTCATCAGCTGCTATAAATTGGCTTAGGAACACTGAAATCAATATACACCAACCAAGAATTGGATTCTGTGTATGTATTAGTACCTCATTTTTTTTCAATCTTTTTGGCCATTTTGAACTTGCAGAGTCTTATGGAGTCCTGCAGATTTATTTCTGTTTTGTTTCTCATGTCATTCCCATAATTCTTCATTTTTCTTACTTATTTCTGATGTGTTACATCATCATTGGCTGTCATTTCATTTTGGAAAGCCTCTTAGGACATGATTTCTGGTCCAACTTTCCAGTGCCAACTTTTGCCTTTCAATTTATTACAAGGGACAAACTCATTCTAGATTCTTCTCTCTTGAAGAAACAAGAGAATACGTGGACATATTTCCTTAACCGCCTTGTTTAAAATGCCCCATCTTGTTTGTGATGGCCGGAAAGTAATAAAAGACAAAATGTTTATTTGGGTTTTTTTTTTTTAGACCCATGCTATCACTTTTTTTCTGCCCACCTGAGTACCATTTCCAGACAGCTCTATCACCTGTTTCTTTAGAACTATCCTTATGCAAGTGTCATATTTGAACATTTTTCTTTCACTTTATAGATCTAGCATATGAATTTTTTTTGCAACTCAGTTGAATTCTTAATCAACTTCCGTGTGATTTTTTTCTTTAGTACCAGATTTTTCTTCCTGAAAGATTCCAGCCAAAGCCTGTACAATCGAGCTGCTCCTACTAGAGTCAAAATATTTCCAGTCCCATCATAGGCAAGAATTCTTCTTTGCTCAGTGCCACAGAAATGAAATGAAGGACTTTTTCAAGAACACCACCGGCAGCCATTAAATTAAAAAAAATTAAACCTTGTCATTATCTTGAATAATGCAGCTATACCAGAAAATTTTCTAGCACAGAGCAGGTTTCATATCCTTATTTGAATTATTTTAATTATCGTGCTTGAAATCTTGTGTCACACTACTGTGTCTAGGTACAATCCCCAATGGGAGGCTGTCAAATTTCATTATATTAAGGCGACTCTCATTTGGTGGTTCAAACATATTTGCTACATGAACCAACCCTTGTGTATAACTCAAGATTAAGTCAAGAGCATGCCTGGTATTCTCTGAAATGAGCTGTTCAAAGGAGAGATTGACCTAATTAGAAATGTCTCCCAAAGAGCAGCAGAGAACTACGTTCCTGGGAAACATAGGGCTCCTCCAGGTTTCACTGAGCTTTATTTTTAACCTAATACACTTGTTCTGTAGTCATCTGCAGCATAAATAGCTCTAGGGTGAAAGCTTAACTAGTTTAAATAACTGGAAAGGTTGATTGGTGGGGCGAGCCCGCAGCTCGCAGGTGCCACACATGTATTGCAGTGGGTGGGCTGGCAGTGGCTCCTATGGTTCCAGCACCGCAGTCAGAATCTGCACAGTTACCTAGGGTAGGACTTTGTGTTTGTAACCTGCACCCTGTAAAAGAAAGACTGGATGGATATCAGTCTTTCACTGGCTTGAGTAAGAGCTTGCCTTAGTCGAGGCCTGTGACTGCCTGAAATATGGATAAGTTCTGAATTGAAATAAGGATAAAAACTGAATTTACTTTGCTCCCCAAAAGGATATATTTTTTCATTGTTTTTTCTTTTTCAATTGCTTACATTTATATTCTGTAGAGCCCACTGTGCCCTTTATGGGTTCCTTCTCTGCAGATTGCTTTTGGTTGTTTTGTCTGCCTTTTTTTTTTGTTGTCAAGTGGGAAATCAGTAAAACACTCAGCACCGCAAAAAAGGCAAATGGAGCTGTGTGGTTTTGTAGAGCTCCTTTCACAGTATCGTAAGACTTTCTTCAAAATTATGAATTAGATGCTCTTAGAATAATGAATATGTAAACTCATGAGTAATTTGCAAATGTCCTTGAGCCAGTGATCCTGTGGAGTTGCGTGAGGTGTCTCAGCTCCATGGAATTGTTCAAGTTCTTACTTTAAATGACAGAGCTGACTTTCATCTTCCTACATTTAAACCCTTTCCTTTTCACATCACTTTAGATATAGATCATAAACAAGGTTAACACATTACAGGGCAGGAGGTGCAGTCAGAGATGCAGGCACCACTCACCTCCCATTTTCACGTATTGCTCCTGCATTGTCATTACATTCGGTTTTCCTTTCTGCTTTTCTTGCAAGTCCCTTAGGGTATTTCTTGAGGCAGATTTCAGATTCTGTGCAAAGTTCTTCGGCTTTCTGCTAAGCTTTGTTGTTTATAGTCACAGTGAGAAGGGAAGCATGCAAAGTGGTAGACATGGAATTAGGCACACATCTGTCACAGCCTGAAAAGAGTTTGGAAAGGCACTCTGAGTTTGTATATCCAGCTTCACCTAACAGCATAGACATATCAATATTTTAGTTACAGGCATACCAACTTTGTGTTCAACTTAACATTTTTGTACATTTTTTAATTTATCCTTTCAGGCCTTTTTTCTGACTCCTGTCTCTATTCAAAAGAGATGCATAACTTTTTTGAGTTTTCTTGCGTTGTTTTTTTTTTTTTTCTGGACGTAATCTTATTTATTTTTTATCTTGATTACATGTGAGGAGGGATTAATCAGGTTCTTGGAGACCTCTGCTGGTAACACCTTCCTACTAAGCCTCTCAGATTTTCTTACTTCAGAGTAGGGTAAATGACAACTAAAAGGGCTGGATGGCCTTTATGTTTAATATGACTTCCTGAAAAATATTTTAAGTAAACACAGGCTGGTGGTGTTTATGAAAGTAACAAAAGAAAGAGGTTTTGTTGTTTCCGAAAACAAGCGGTAATTTTGCATGCAGAGTCTAGCTAAATTTAAGCTGGATGTTAAAAAAAGACATTGAGCTCTGATGACAATAATATGTGAAATATAGCTAAAAATATCATTGCGTAAGTGTCTGAAATCTTCCAGCACCAGTTTTACCAAGTTCTATCAAAATGTATCTCCAGGATCTGTTTTTGAAGATGTTCATTGCCATTCATGTAATTACTGGCTCCAGAGATTTTTTCAAACACGTGAAAGATATTCATGTGACAGTGCTCCATGGGCCAGGCCTGAATCTAACTCTTAAATGTGATGGTAAAGTAAGAAATATGTGGCTATTTGATGGTGCCCCGGGGAGCAGGTTGTTGTTAATAGACATGAAGCTTTATTCCTCGCTTTTGCATTGCAGCTCAGCCCAACTGGATTCAGAAGATCAGTGATGTACACGCAGCCATTGAGGAAAACGTCTTCTGGGAGTGCCATGCCAGCGGGAGGCCGAAGCCCTCCTACCGCTGGCTGAAGGACGGTGAACCACTACTGCCGCAGGTAGGCGTTCTCATTCTGCTTGTTTTATGACTAATGGGGATGGAAGTGATGGCAGTGCTCTGAAATCCCCTTGCTCTGTAGGTGATTCCTTGTCGTGGTTGGTGGGTGCTTCTGTATGAGGTTGAGTTCCTGAGTTGGAGAGGAGGGAAGTGCCTCATTCTTTCTCTTGGGCACGGGTTGGCTTCAGAGAGCTGTTAATGACACCTAGGATGCACAGCAGCTTTAAAGTTCCTCACAGATATGAAAGATCCACAAATCCAACAAATCTAAGTGTGGACACGTGTATGTGAAAAAGCGGGAATGGCCAAGTGGGACTGAGTTGCCCTGGATTCATTCTTCCAGCTTACAGTTTTGAGGCAAACTACAGCTGCTAAGCAAGCCTTAGCATTTCTCCTGGTCTCTAGCAGCATTCCCATTCCTCCTGTTCAGCTGTGTCCCTGTGTGAGTGACCAGGAGCCTGCCATTAGCAGGGACAGAAAAAACTGCCTAGAGATGAGGGATTCATAGGAACAGGGCAGGTGCCTGTTCCTTGTACCATTGACGGGGAATCACTCAGTCCTGTGACTGCCTCAATTATAACAACAACTAAAACAAATTACCAAGCATTGGCTTCACAGTAGCCTGCATTTTTTCCCTTCGCTTACTGTGAAAGAACATGGCTGCCCAGATTTGATCAAACCCTGACAAAGATTGCACAAACATTAAATTTCCACCCTACGGCCAAGTAGAAAGCCAATAGCTCTTTATATTACTATTTTTTAATGATGAAACTCCTGGGGAGGGAGGGAACACTTTGCTGTACTTATTAAAATTGATAACGTGAGCTCCATATCCTTAGGCTGACAAATGATACTGTGGTCTTTTGTTCCACACACTAATTTTACTTGCTTCACGCTGGTCACTAGCAGATGGTCTTGTACTTAAATCATGTTAGTGGCTGATACGAAGTGAAGGATCATTAAATTATTAACATCTATGTTGTTTTCAGTAAACTGCGGAGGATATAAAATATTTCCCATTGTAGCTAAGATGGCAACCAAGTAACCTTCATTGTCATATATACCTGTAGCATCATTGTTTTAAATATTTTAAAGAATTAGGTTGGCTGCGATGTGTCACCATGGAAAAAAATGTATATTTTTTGATTCAGGTTTACCTGCTTGAAAAGGAGATTAATCTAAATGGTTTAGGTATTAAATCAATGAGAAGTCAAGGGAAAGTCCTTTGATTTAAATTGCATTTACCAACTACTGTATTGTTTTTTTTCCATTTAAGCTGACATAAATTTTGTTGGCAAACAAATAGAATGGAGCATGCAAATTCTTCCTGTTACTGCTGCCTTTCTTTGTCTACCTGGGCATGCAAAATGGCACAGCTCCTGCTGGGGTTATTTTCCAAGGAGGAATCTCCTTATTTACTTCTTTACTTGTTTCACTGTTTCCCACAGGGCAGAGTTCGGATAGAGCAGGGCTCACTGACCATAACGAATGTCAGCCTGTCGGATGCCGGCATGTATCAGTGTGTCGCGGAAAACAGACACGGCACCATTTTTGCCAGTGCAGAACTGAGTGTCATAGGTAAGTTTACTTTCCCGAGTGCTGCAAACCTTCCAAAACTGGCACAGCTTTAACCCAAAATGGTTTTGCTAAGTGTCAACGTCTGAAGTAGTACCACTGAAAGTCTTGGACAAGTTGTTGTTTTTAAGTATGGCATGAAATGAAAGCTTGGGAAAGCGGATCGATAGAGAACAAATTTCTTTACATCATCTCATATTCTCATATTCATCTGGGTAACTGAGCATGGAGAGCTGGCAAGGCCACTCACTTCCTGCTAACCCAAGCGTTGCCCTCATTCAAAGCACCCTGGACTGTCCCAAGGAGATGTTGAAAACCCTTCTGTCTGAATAGACCTTTCACCATCCAAAATCACAATGCTTCAGTCCTTAAACCCTCACCAAGAAAAACAACTTCTGCCCTCCCTGTTTTGTGTTTGCCTGACCTAATCATCCCAGTTAATATCAGGAGATGCTCCTGTGAATTGAGTCCTCCAACAATTAGAATCAGACTTAACATGAAATCCAGAAGATGCATCTTTGAGTGAGAATGGAATTGAAGTCTCCAGATTCCTATTCTGTATCGAATTAGCAAGCTGTTCTCACTGCTTTCTTCAACAAACCTAATGGGAAACTAATGGAGACAGCTCTGGGGGATGTTATTGATCTGTGTAAATGCCTGTCGGGAGGCAGTAAAGATGACAGAAACAGGTTCGTTTCAGTGGTGCCCAGTACCCAAATAAGAGCAATAGTCATGGACTGAAACATAGGAAATGCCATTTGAATATAGGAAAATCTTTATCTTACTGTTTCAAACATTAGTACAGGTTGTTCAGAGAGATTGTGATATCTCCTTGGAGATACTTAGCACCCAACTGGACAGGATCCAGGGCATCCTGCTCGGGCTGAGCCCAGATGGAACAGGGCCACCTCCCGCTAACTTCAGCCATCCTGTGATGCTGCACCTCACTCTGAAAGCTCGTGTATGAGTGACAGGCCTAGGAACCCGTAAGTCAAAATAGATATGTAGCTTTGAATAGTTAAATCGAATTTGCAATTAAGAAACAGTGCTTCAGTTGTTTTCAAAGTGTATGTTCAATAGCATCATTCCCCACTTCATCCCGAAGAACAAAGCACAAGGTCTTTACCGATTATGGCATTTTCAGTATCAGTCATTTTTATCAGCAGCGATACAGCGAAAAAAAAGAAATCATTTGGAAGATTGTCATTGTTGCTGTTCAAGAAAAGTACAATAATGTTCAATAAATCAGACTTTGCAGTGCTAAGATGTATTGGTTGTGTTACTCCGTGAAGGAAATTCAAGTAAGACCACTGATGCATTTCCTGTAGGAATGAACCTTTGCTGGGAGTGCTGATCTTCTCGCAAGGTAAAGGCAGTCAGTGCGTGCTGCCAGTGCCCAGTAGCCCCAGCAATGGGATTGGAGCTTGTCCTGAGAGTGTGGTCACTGACATTTTTGGATTGGAGGTTGAATCCTAGAATATCCCAGGTTGGAATGGACCCATAAGGATCGGAGGGTCCAACTCCTGGCAGGAGTTGAGGACCAGGCCTGCAATAGCAAGACAGCATCCTCACTGTACACTGAGCGCAGACAGAACCACCACGCAGAAAGAGAAACTGAACATTGAGAATATATTTATAATTAATGTGATCTCCATATTCCCTGAGCCTTGGCAGTAAGAGGGACATCCCGGTGCAGGCCTCGTGTTGGCACGAAGAGCAAAGGCCTTGGGAAGCCTGTTCTCAAAAACCTGCCAGGTAGATGGCACGTGGCTGACTTCTCATCTGCATTACACACTTCTGTGTGCCAGAATGCTGTGCTGCAGAGTCACTTCTGTGGATTGGTGACTTAATTTGGCACATTATTAAAGGAAAATAGCATGTTTTCCTTTTTCACTGCAGTTTTCGAAGTAGGTCAATATTCTGAGTTCTCACTGAGAAATGTTGGCTTTTAAAGGAATCTTTCTGAGTATAAAAATGGTTATTTTACAAGGTCCTGAAGTTAAGCACTTGAAGTGATTAAACACCACTATTAGCAAGTGAGGCTTATAGCAAAATTAAGTGAAAAAGAGTGATGGAAAATTACTCACAGAGCTTTTCTCAGATTGATGCTTCTCTGTTATTGTTGTCAATTATATTGCCCAGAGTCTTGAGCTAAAACCAGAATCCTGTTGTGCTGGGCGTTGTAAAAACCTGTAGCAAGATGCAGTCGCTGCCTGGAATAGTTTTCTGACTGAATGTTTAAAATAAAGCATGGAGTGAAAAAAGTGAAATGTAAATCCTCATCTTACAAGCAAGGTGTGGAGATATCAAGTACGTTATTGCTGAGGTGGCACAGAAAGGCTCTGGTAGTGCTGAAAACTGAGCCCAGAGATTTCTAAATTTCAGATTTTAAGTTCCTGTCTCAGCCCTAAGCATGTGTAGCTGCAGAACCGGCCCTTTTCCTGCCTTCCTACCCACAGCTTGTTATTTGCAGAGTTGGCTTATGTCATAAAATCCACAGACCAGTAGCAGAAGCTGTTTCACAGTGTATCAGACCCAGACCGCAGTGTCTTGAGATTCCCAGTGATGTGTTGCTCCTTACAGATGATGCTCTCTGTGGCTGTGCTGAATACCTTGCATAATCAGAGTAGATTTTCCCTCTACCCTTTATATTTCTGTCATTTTGATCCCCTGATAACTGCTTTGTTCATCAGTCATCACAGAACAAAACCCACGTTGCACACAATTCCTCTACCGCATGCAGGAGCAGGAGGGAAGTAGCCAATGACTTGTAAAGAAACAATCAAAACTGTGCCTTACACTCATGGAAATCACTGGGTAGTTCAAAAATCTCTTTTGCCTATAAGTTTCAGACAATCATCTGAAAGCATTTCCAAAAAGTGATAGTGCATTACAATAATATGATCTAGTTAATGCTTCATCTGGTTCTGAGCACATTGGTGGGAAGTTGTTCTCAGGATGCTGCTTTCATTTTGAGATGTTTTACATATCCGGTGTCATTTTTCAGACGGCTCTTTTATAGTTTTTAATAACGTATGGTTTCCTCTATGCTTAAATGAATCACTCCTCTATGATTAGGCACAGCAGACAGGGCACCTCAGAGATTAGTGAGCTCTGATTCGCATAAGGGGAAGACAGAAGACTTCTATTAGAACATAACGGCTGTCCCGTTGTCAGTGTGGGATTATTTTTTATTTCCAGCCCTTTTGCGGCAGAAATGATATTGAGAAGAACGGAGGCAAAAGAGATGCTGTAGGAAAAATGGATTTGCTTTCTGTCTCCCACGACAGCTTTTTGTCTCCCAGCTGCTCCAGGTGAACCTTAGATCCTTCTCCGGAGCACCAAGCAGATGCAGTGATGTAAACTTACACCTCACAGAGCGCAGCAAGAAAGAAAGTTGAGCAAACTGCTGCTGGCTCAGGGATGCGAGGACGCGGCAGGAGGCACGGGCTGCAGCACAAAGCTGTGCAAGGAGATGGGGAGAATGTGGGGAGCTGAAGGGCCTGGGCAGAGCTTTCTGCCACGAAGGCGCAGTGAGCAGGGCAGGAGCTGTTCATCAAACCATTACGCTGCCTCCCCTGATTTGCTTTGAGCTTTCTGTACTGAAAAAAGTAACTTTCCTATTTGATAGAAACAAAACCTTCTGGCCTTCCTTGGGGAGTCAGTCAAGAGGCAGCTGCCTCCGAGCTCTGCCTGTCATTGGGTTCCATCAAATCAATCATGAACAGTCCTGGGGGGCCAGACAGCGTCCTCCCTGCCAGGCCTGCCTTGCGGCCATGCTGCAGCCTGTCTGCGTGGCTCTGCTGTTTGCTGTGGTGAAGTGCTTTGCACAAAGCAGAGGAACGTGCCCTGAAGGTGTTCAGGCAGATGATGGGAGATTTCTTTGTGCCCCGATGACATTCCAAGCCTTGCCTTGTTTCGCTTGGTTCAGGACCTGGCTGTGCTAAGGTCTCTCCCCTTTATAGCATCAAAATAAAAGATCCTCTTTATGCAATGATTCTGAATTAAAAATATCAGATTTTAAGGCAGATCACTGAGCAATTACAGGTGAGAAGAATCCTTGGAATGTGGTCATGTCCCAAAGAGCCTGACTTCCTTTTTCAGAGGGAATTCTGATCCGTATCCACTTTTTCTCTTCCAGCTGTCGGGCCAGACTTTTCCAAAACGCTCCTGAAAAAGTTAACTCTTGTGAAAGTGGGCGGTGAAGTAATCATTGAGTGCAAGCCAAAAGCTTCTCCCAGACCTACTTACTCTTGGAAGAAAGGAAAAGACATCCTAAGAGAAAATGAGAGGTAATGTCTTACAGAAACTATTCCTTTCATTGGCTTGCTCCAACCCAGGGGCTTTCAGCAATGAAAACTAAATTTGTCATTAATAGCTTCCCAAAATTGACTTGCAAATAAATGTGAAAACAGCCAGTGTTCAATCTCCAGGAGCTGGGGGTGAAATTTCTATTCCCATTGTGTTCATCCTCATCTCTGTGTACTATTGAAGCATCCCTGCCTGGAAGCTGATAAAGATACATTCTAAAAAGCAAATCTTTTGCCTTTGGATTGCTCTAAATAGCCATTGTTTTTCAAGAAAAAATTCCCAGGAGAGTATTGCTGAAACCCTCCACTGCAAATTACACAATCCTGGTAAATTACTGAATGTGTCCTGCAAACAGGAGTTGTTTGGGGTTAGTAATTAATTTGGCAGTCGCAGTGCCTAACTTGGAGATGGCTTTTTTGGGCTGGCCAAATAAAAGAGATATATATCTCTATTTTTATATATATATATAAATTAATTCAAAGGAGAGCATTAGAAGGAAGTAAGTGCTTACCTTGTAAATCCACAGTCACTGCTTCAGTGATGGCAGTGATCCATTGCTGGCTGTGTTACCTGTCCTGCTCATGCAGCCTCTGAGGGAGAGACCTGTAGAGCTGTTGTGGTCACCTGCAAGCGTAATGTGCCTCTTTTATTGCAGTGCATTTGTGGGAAGAATCTTGTCCTGTGAGTATAGACCAAAGAGGCAGGAAGTAGAGGAAATTTTTATTTTTAAAAGCTTAAACCTCTTAGAGTTGGAATTGGAAAGTCTAGTCTTGCTCCAGCCAACCTGCCTGTAATGGGCATTGAGCAAATACTATGGTGATGTGTATATCGAATGTTCGTTTACAGCCAGACGAGTAAAATATTGAACATATTTGTGACTTATTGTCTGATATCTGGTATTCAGGAGGCAGTTGTCTATGGACAGCTTGATTTCACTTCTCGGAATAAAAGGAGTTGGGTGATAAGTGTGGAGAACTTCCTTTAGCATTCAGGGCACAAAGCTGTGCAAGGTTGATGTTATACTATATCAAGTCAGATTGATTTTTTAAACCAAAGTAGCTTGTTCTTCTGGAATTTGTGGAGAGGGTGGAAGCAGCAAGTGCTGAGGTTTCAGAGTGTCTGTCCCCTCCCAGTCCTTGCTGACAGAGTCCGCAGTTGAAATTTGCTGTTTTCCCCTAGGCTGCTCTCCTTGGTATGCTGTGGTTTCATCTCCTCGTTTTAATTTAGAGCCTGGGAGAGGAACCATGGATTTATCTGAGCCAGGGATTAGGAAAGGAAAGAAATGAGAGCAACTGTGCTCCTTCCTTTGTCACTGCTATGTAGTGCTAACAACAAAGTGATTTTGCTCTAGCACTGCTCTTTCATCTGCAGGCTTTCCTAAAAGTCAGCTGCTGTAAAACAGCAGAAGCCCCTGGATTGTGGCTTCCCAAGGGAAGGAGCTCAGGACTTGTACAGCCAGGTTCGGTTTGCCTGTATGTTGTTACAAATGACTTCTGAGCTGGTGGTTTGAACAGGCTGTTGGTGTTTCGACCAGTTTCCACCAGAGCTTAGAGGAAAAGATGCGCCTCATGAAAACAGCAGGTTTCATCAGGGCTCTGTGAAAATAGGCAGCTGGGAACAGGAAGCACTGCTAGCTCCCCTCCCTGAAACACTGTCACCTAAAATCACGCTGTGGTAGGCATGAGGGAACCCATACCAAAGCACAGCCTGAAGTGAGCACATGTCCATGTGTTTTAAGGAGCAGTTCAGTGGGCTGCATCTGCTGCATCTTCCTGACCCAACTTCACCCAAGGCATACTACCTATGGCAAAAGGCAGGTGTATTCCTAAAAGCTTGCTAAGATGTGAAGAAAAACATCACTAGATTCTCTCATGTGGGGAAAACATAGGTCTCTGTTCTCCTGGTGAGGCGGCAGCTGGGAAGAAAGTAGCCAAGAGCTGAGCTGAAATACGGACTGCAGAACTGCTGCGCTCCTTGCCCCGTGCCTGCCATACACTTCGCCTGGCCAGAGCCTCCCGCTTGGGCACCGAGCCCTGGATGGGAAATCAGATGTGAAATGTGCCCAAGCAGGTGTGAAATTTGCTGCCGCTGCAACCCTGGGGTTTTCCACCAGCCAGACCTTCCGGCAGGCCTCTCTGGCAAAACGTCTTAATGAACACCGCTCCGCTGACTTGGCGTTGGACGTATTTCGTTCTTCTGCGCCGTTGTTTGTGTCTCTCGTGGGGATGAGGATGTTGAATCCTCATCATCACCTCTATTACACGCCATCCCTCCAATCTGTGACCGGAGACTGTGTGAAATGTGCAATTAAGGATTGATTTTGGCTGATACAGTTGTGGCGTTGTTCGTCAGCACTGTCTGACTTCACAGGGTTAGGAGAGGCCTCCATGGCCGCCCCATTATCGCCACCCCCATTCCTGCTTTCTCTGGTCACTGAAGCATTATCTTCTCCCTGCTTCCTTGGGACAGCAAGACTGACTGGAGTCCGACCCGGGGATGTCGCTGCACCCACATTTACACATTTACATTTACGTGGGCTTCAAACAAGAACCTTCTTGGCTGTTGAAAAAATTTGTTGAGATACAGTAAGAAAGATGCCAAGAAAAGCTGTTGCTGAAATCTTTTCTCCTGGGGCGCAAAACTGAACTTTCAGACAGGTGTGGGAGAAGCAACTTAAATGAAATCTCCAGTTTAACTGACGTTAAAGAGTCCATTGAGCTCCAGAGAAGCACCAGAACATCTGGATCCTTCTCCAAGCTGAATCTGATCACGTGAAGGTTAATCAATATAGATGGTCTTGCCAATTCCAGGTGGAGACAAAAGCAACATGAATGTGTCGGTCCTGGCTCTGAATTCTGATGTACAGTGTGACTTCGACTGTGGCAATCGCTGGAGCATTCCTCCTGGGGCTCCTGTGACTTTTCACATGGAATGTAACGTTAGGGACAACTTTCTGGGAGCAGAAATAGTTTGCATCGGATTTGGCTGCCAGGGATCCTGCTCTGGAGGCTACTGCTGTCCGGGAGGCAGAACTAAGAGCGTTGTTCAGGGCTTGCCCAGAGGGCACAGACTGCCACAGAAAAAAAGAGCTTTATTGCTTGAGGTTTCGTGTTCTTCTCTGGAGGCCGCGCTGGTGTGTGCTGCACCCCTAATGAACAACCTGCCCTGAAGATATCTTTTACCAGCGTTTGAGAACTGTGCAATCATGTTATTAGAAATTCTGCCCTGAGGTACAATTATATTATTGCAGTCATTAAAGGCAGTTCATCTCCATAATAATGGAAATCCTGCCTTGGAGGCCTGACTGAGTCAAAATAACGTTAGTGGCTTGACTCCAGAAGGTAAATTCTATATAGAAACTGCTGTAGCACAGATACAGATATGTTGCAAATTCTGCTTTGAAAACAATAACTATTTCTACATAGAAGAGTTTGTTTTCTGCCCTGGTGCTACGTTATGTTCCCTTTACATTTCCAAGCACAGTAGGCCTTACATGCTGTGGGGAAGGTCCTCAGTCTTGCTTAATGCCTCTCCTTACAAATCAGCCTTGTAGGGCTGATGTGAATGCTGATGGTGTAGGAGCAGGTGAGGCCACCGCCTGCCACCGTAACTTCCACCCTCCGTACCACTACTGGGATAAGAGATGGGACAAAAAAATACCCATTTTGATGAGCTGGGATCCTGTTGTGTATGTTCTTTGGTTCGTGCCCCGGTGACATCATTGTGACTCAGAAGGGATGCTGGACTTAGGCCTCTGAGATGGAGATGGAGAGTGTCGCTGCCCAGCTGCCCAAGGAGGGCTGGCACTCAAACCAGGAAAAACCCCCTGGAGGGAGGGGCTCAGGCTGTGAAACCAGACAGTATGTTTTTTACTTAATTCTAAGAGGCATTTTGATCTTCTTATAATCTTACGTCTTCATTCTCCTGATTTTGTGAAATGTAATAGTCAACATCGAGTGAGGTTTTGGATATAAAATACACAGCTATCTATTGAATTACATACATAGCATGTAGAAGTCAGACAGGTGTTATATTCAGAGATGTGGTCTTTTGCACTTCCTGCATCATGTGAAAGACAAAGCAGATTTGAACCATGTCTGTACGTTGCTCAGGAGCTGTCGGGAAAACCAAAAGAGTTATTCCTAGATACCAGTGAAGTCACAGAGGTGGAGGGTAATTTTCCCTGAGATTCACCAAGATCAAACAGATATACAGAGTTCCTCACAAATCTGGAAAACCTTCCAGATTTCCAAACTGAGGAGCCCTGCATAATAGCAGTGTGAAGGAAAGCCAGCCCTTGGTGGGGAGTGTTTCCTTTGGACTCCTGAATGCCAGCTGCAGATTAGGCATCTCCCCGTGCACAGGGTTGCTCGTTTGTGACAGTTATTTCCTAGCCTGACATTCTGCCTGCCATTCATTGGCAGGAGTGGGAGGGGAAGTCACGGCGCTCAGATTGTTCTTGCAGGATTTTCTTAATCCTCTCATAATTGCTGAATTACATCTAATGCCACAACGTTACATAAATTTATTACCAAGACTTGTGTCTTAAAACCTTTATTTTCAGGTGATCTTATCATAGAAAGCTCCCAATTTGTTCGTAATTACGGCCCTGCTCCCACAGAGAGCTGCACTGGTTGCAAGCATGAGCAGTTCATCCTCACGCCGGTGACAGGCAGAAGTCACTGCTGTCCCCACCTCATTCTTTCATGTTTCCTGGGTATGGAGGGAGGACAGGGCTGGGCGTGATTAGAGAAAAATCCTGGAACTGCCCAGAGTGCTGCCAGCTGGCATTAAAATAAGCAGTTAATTCAGTTGATATGAAGCAGTTAATTCAAGCTTAATTTTGAAGCAGATAAATCTCTTTCACATGGTTTTCCGTAGCTGCCAAAAGAATGTTGCTCCCCAGCAGACTCGCAGGTGCTGCCATGTAGGTGCATGCCATCCAAGGGACGAGCTGCAGGGATTGAGTGTTAAAGTGGATACTGGTACTGTGGTCTGCACTGACAGACAGGGGCTTTTTCCCTCTCAGCTGCACAGGTTGAACTCTTAATAAGTTCCCTCCAAAGGTCATTTTGTTAGAGGACCTTATGAAAATTTCTCATGGGATTGGTCAAGGGATGTATTTTGCTGTTGGCATGGAATAGCTTTGTAGGAGTAGCACTGGAAGGGATTGTTGGGTGTAGTGTGGGATTTGCATGGCTTTCCTCGCAGCTCTTTCCTGTTTCACCTGGTGCTTGTTCTGCACATAGAGAAACTACTTGAATTTACGTGCAGGTATTTTGGAAGGATTTATGCTTCTGTATTTTTCACAAAGGGTTTCATTTTAGATTCCAGTCTATCAGACACACGTACTGTCATTTCCCAGAACGTGAAGCCATAGCGTTGCGCAGCTCAGGAGGAGGCAGTGAGATGTTACGTTTGGGTCTCTTGGTTTACCATTTCTTCCTGCTGCATTAGTTGCGCATGGCTCCCCAGCTCCCAACAGTGTAGGCTGTGTGCAGGAAATCCAGGATAGCTTTTTGGGGGAGAAATGCTGCATTTCTGCCAGTCTGGTGGTTTGCTGTAGCACTGCTGCCCAGCTGGGAGCATAACTGCAGGAGCCGGGCTGTGCTGCAGCAGTGATGCTGGATCCATAACCTGGCTTAGAACTCTGACATTCAAGGAGAAATTCAGGCATTTATCAGATTCCCATTCAGCCACGCCTCACCAGTGAATGCCTCCCTGTTCTGTTGTCAGCACTCTGAAGCATTTGGTAAGAACATGTCAAAATATAATGTGTTTTCCTCTGAAATAATGCATGTTCAAAATATGTACACACAATGGTTTCCATTCCTAATGTTCTCTTGAAGCTATTGGAAGTCACATTTACCCTCCTACCACGCTTGTTCTCAGTCCAGGAAAGAAAAATAATTGTAGTTTTAAGCCCTGAAACAAATTACTTTTCTCCCATTCTTGTTTGTGTACAGCCCTTACATCATTAGAACTGTTGTTTTTTTTTTTTTTCCTGTGAATATACAACGCATTGTTTATGAAGTTTAATTGTAAGGAAGAAATTCATAGAAGACAAATGATGTTCTGTGCTGGTAGCAAAGAATATGAAAGTGTCCAATTAAACAGCCACTGACTAGTACTCATATAATAGCAACATCTGTTATCTTAATTAAACAAGTCTCTGTATAAAGCGGCCCTCACAGTGCGCTTTGTTAGAGCCGGATCTGACCTAGATACTCCAGGCAAGCTCACCGTGGAAATTTTCCCAGTTGGTCCCATTATCTCGCAGCCTTGACAAGCTTCGTGATGTACGAGCACACCGGAGCACACGCAGAGCCACGCTGCATCAAGCAGGAAGGCTTCTTGCGCGTCGTGGCGTTTACTCATGGAGGTCAGTTGTGGCAGCGTTTAGCACTGCACAGCCTGCCCAGCGAGCTCGGTCAAGTCTTGGTCAGGAGGGAGCCGTGCTTCCAGGCCGTGCTCGAGATCCATTTGCAAAGGTGGTTTCTGCAGTTCAGGCCCAGATTGTTCCAGTTGCCTCACTGCTGCTCTTCACTGTGTCCCAGAGTCAGAGGTGACTTGAAAGGATACAGTCGCTTGATGAAGTCCTGGTGCCCTAGTGACTTCTGAAAAGCGACGTGTTTTGGTGCCTTCTGCACTTCAAATCAGCACGGAGACTCTTCTCATATGAGAAGCACCTTACCCACCATTTTCTCAAGAGTTGACATCCTCACGATGCCCTCACAAGGGCTGTTCATTTATGGAGCTATCAGATCAGCTCTTACTTTCATGACACACTTCAGCATATTTATTTCGGTGCAGTGCCATTTGAGAAGGGAAAGTTATGAAATCAGACAAGGAAAGAAAGGAAGATAAAGCCTTTTCTCTTACTCTGTCCTCATGTCTTGAGTTTGGAAAGTTGTATTAATTCCCATTTTTTATTTGTTGCTTCAGACTTCCTAATTAGTTGCTGATTGCTTTAAACAGCCAGAAAGAAAATGGCAGTAGGACAGAGAGCGCATCTTTTCCAGGCTGGTGCCAGGGTGCAAACCATGGTATTATTTTTATCCTGATTACTCGAGAGACGAATTGCCAGCAGTGGCTGTTGGACGTGCAGTCTGGTGACACTTCAGCAGAAAATAGAACCTCAAAGGATGCTTCCTGTCATTGTTTTGCATTAATTGTGTGGACTTTTTTTTTTCTAAATAGAGCACCTGTGCAATTTCTTTAAGGCAGACAGGTAACCAAACCATCAATAACATGTCGGTTTTTCATTACATCCTGCCTAGGCACAATGAAAAATGACATTCTGCAAATAGCTTTTTGAAGCTTGAGTCGACGGTGCAGCATTCATCTTACTTTTCAAAGACAGTGGCAGAAGATGGCTTCACTTCATTGAAACATCTGAGACAACTGGCACGCACTTGCTTTAACCAATTTTCTGCAAAAAAGAGAATTAAGATGAGCCAGGAAACCACTTGATTCGGTGGTCAGAGGGCCTAAAGAAAGCCCTCCGACTCACTCTGCCAGCCTCCAGTTGTTTAAGTTCAGCGCTGATCAGAAGTTGGCCATGCCAGCTCCTTGCTGCGTTGCCTTTTCCCCTCTGCTCTTGTGCAAGTGTTTCTAGCAAAGTGTTATCTGAGAAGTGGTGGAGATGCATCTAGAGCGCAATTTAATGCCATTTTATTTCATATGTCTAAAGCAATTAGGCTGATCCCTAAAACATGCGTATTTATTTGCTCTGCAGCACCAGCAAGCTGTTGCTGTTCTCCCAGCAGACCGCTTTCACTGGGGGTGCTGTGCTCGCTGACACGCGTAGGACAGCGGTGTCACCACGCGGTGACCACAGCCCGGCCACAGCACAGCCAGCCTCATGGTGTTGGTGGGACCCAGTGTGTCTGGAGAAGTCAGCAGGCTTTTGCCTTGGGGCTTGCTTATTTTAGGAGCAGAGCCTTGCTTGTAGGGGGTTGCAAGAGGAGTGACAGAAGCACCCACCAGCCCTTCCCCCCCAGTCCTGCAGAGCACAGAGCGTTTTGAAGTGAAAAATGTTATCAAATATTTCTTCTCTTGGACATTTTCATAATTAGCAGCGAGAAGATAATGATTTTACAGTTAAGGCTACATTTTAAGAAACACGTGTTTAATGTCCTAGGAAATAATTATATGTCTGCTGGGGGAAGTGAAGGATTTCTAAGGAATCCTACCAGACTTGGTGATGTTTTTGATGATGATTTAAACAACATTTTTAAACAACATTTTTAAGTGACGTAAATATGTCTTTGGATCTTGCAGATCTACGTTAATGCCAATTACAAGCGGAGTGGGTAATTTATCTTTGTAATGTGGGCATTTTTTGTTGAAACGAGAGGAAAAGATGTGTTATCTTTGAGAGACTGTGCCTTTGGGCATCTATTCAGATGGTATCAGCTGGAGCGAATAAGCTGAGAGTGCGGTTACTGCTTCTGCTCTAATCTCACGAATGCTTCCAGAAATGGTTTGTGTCAGCAGCTGATGCACGGAAAATCTCCTGCAGATTTTTTTTTTCTCTTAAGAGAATAATTTTTCTGAGCTTCGGTGGAGTTTCTGTTCGTGGTTATGTTTGTCGGAGCTCTGGAGCTTTTGCTGTAGGTGCAGGGTGATGGCTTGTCCTTGTCAGGAGGGAGATGTTGGTGAGGATGATGGAGGCTGCACTGCCAGCCTGAGTCCCTCCTCGTTGGCTGGGAGAAGCCGCTCAGTCTCTGTGCCTCTGGGCTCTGATTGCTGCCGTGGAAGAATGAGCATAGCAAATATTTCACTGAGCGTTAGGTAGACTGAACTGAGTAGCAGCTCCAGAGCACCTGCTGCTCTCTTATGCAAGGTTTCCCTCAATGCTGGGCGTGACATTGCTTGGTGAGGAGCTGTGTGTCTGGACAGACAGCTGTGCGTGCAGATGTTTTAGCTTTCTGCAGGGTGGTTTGCAGGAGTGCTTTGCCCCTCCACCCAAGCCAGCAAAACGCTGCTCCGGGAGGAGGAGAGCCTGCTCTGTGCCAAGCCTGCTCCGAACTCACTGTACTGGGTACGTGCTGAGCACCAACACCCTTCTTGCTGGTGCTGCTCTCGTGTTTTGTGACAAATGGCCAGCTTAGGCTGCAAAAATAAACTGTGAGGCTGAAGGGCTGCACTAAAAGGGGGTTCCCGTGGGGATTGTTCTTCATTTCTCACCAAAATCAATGGGAAGTTGGCTCTTTGCACCGTTGGACCCTTCAGACTTGCACAGTCTTCCCATACGGCTCAAATTATTGTCTCATGTCTGAGGAATGAAAGCTGTAAAAATGAGCTTTGCTTTGCTTTGCTCAGATCTGCTTCCTCAAATATTTATTTTCACGACACGTTTGCTCTTACTGTATTTATTTTAATTTTGTGTATAATGAAAAAAGAGCGGAGAGGGAGAGAAGACAAAAGGTTTCTATTCTTTGAAATTCACGACAGCCTGCTCTTTTCCTTCAGGGTCCCTAGCCGTGTTTGTGTTTGGTTTTCATTTGTTTCTTCCTGTTATCAGCATCCCTTAAGAAAGACGTTTTGTAGAGAGCTGTTCTTAGATAACCCAGGGATACTTTTATATCTGAATGATGACCCTAGGCTTCTCTAAACAATTTACATGAAGTCTCTAATAGCTGCAAATGCTCCCTTCTTTCCTGCTCACTCCTTCAGAATGGGATTTCATCAGTTCCAGACTTGTCTTAAAAATTGCCAGGCAAAAAGGAGGATGATGACGAAGCGCAGCTTTTGTGTTGATCGTCATTAATGTGTTCTGGGTACTGTATTATTTATCTGGACTGCTCTGTCATTGCAGATAAACAGTTTGTTGAGAAAGAAAATTGCGGGAAGAACTTAGGATGACTGGGTGTTAGGATGACTGGGTGATTGGTTTACACTGAGTTCAGTGAGGTTGCGTTGCATCCTATCCTAGGGATCAAGAGCACTTTGGACAAAGACCTTGGCCATCCCATGTCGGGCCACGTGCTGCCGCAGTTCAGATGCTTCATCCTTGGCCTCTAGTTCTGCTTTAAATGCATTTCCAGGAAAGCTGCTGGGAACTTTTCTATTGAACTAAAGGGAACTGGTTTTTACCTTGGTTTATTCTGAGCAAATACAGTTCTCACCTGAAATTAATTATAGTGAGTTTGCTGTTAAGAGAGCTGCCAGTTGTCATTGGATAAGCAAGGCCTTATCTAATGCCTGCTTTCACCAAGAGAAAGACATGTACTAAATTAAATGGGCTTTGACTGAGGCTCCAAATTAGCTCAGACTTTCCTGTGAACCATGAAAAGACAAGTACTTATAGACAAATAAGTACCGAAGCAGATGTAGGTGGTAATCTAAATCAAAACTAACAGGTCCAGGACAAGAAGTTGCGTACCGTTAAAAGGCTGCCTGCACTGTGTGGCAGTCGGTACCGGTTATGGGGTTAGATGGATGGTCAAATAAAAACCCCTGTAATGCCACTCCTGCAGACATTCTGTCACCAGTTCCCAGTCAAACAGAAGTGTACGGAGTTAGAGCTGCTCTCAAGTGCTTTGTTAGGTGAAGCCCAACCCTGGGAGATGGTGTTGTGGCTGCATGGAGGGACGTCTTGAGTGGTGTGAAGATAAGGGATCGGGATCAGGCTCTCCTCTTGTCCTCTCTCCCTGTGCGTGCCAGGGACCATCACGCGCGCGAGTGGAGCTGTGTGATGTCTACATTGACCTCTCTGCCTACTTTAATGGGGATTCGTGTTATACAGCAGACAGCTCTAACCTTACTGTTATTTATTTACGCAGCACAAAAGTTGTAGTCACACACGGAGAGCAACCCATGGCCATGGAGTTATTAGCTGGGGAGCGAGGCAGCCCATCCTTCATGGTGACGGGCAGGTGGTGGTGAGTGGTGTCGTGGCTCGGAGAGGGCTGGGAGCAGTAAATCCTCCCTGGCAACCAGGATGTACATCCAGACCTGTGAGCATTTCTAAATCCTTCCATGTTTTCTGAAAGAGCCTAATGGGTAATGGTGCCTTTATGAGATCATTTTAATAATCCTAGTCCCTGCTTCATTGCATGGGAAGTATTATTAAAAAGGTAAACTGCTACAAAGGCATGCGATAGAAACAGAAATAGTTGGATAAATAATGCAATTGCCTGGAATCATTTACGTTTGCAGTAGAGTTGTGGCATGGAGCAAAGTTGCTGTTAGGCTAAAAATTGCTCTCCGTGTTCCTGCCTATGAACAGCAGGTAATAGCTGAGCAAACATGTTGCTGAGAATCAAAGCCGGGCTGCCCCATGCCTTTCCCCTCCTCCTCTGCTTCCAGCCCCAGCGCAGAGGAAGGACAATGAGCCATTCATCATGTAGGCTGAAATGCACTGTTTCTCACAGGTGCCTTTAACCTAAATCTTCTCTCAGAAGACGGATTATCTCTTAGAAGAACTCTGGCACCACAGTCCCTTTTCAATAGTCACGTCAACCACTGCCACAAAGGCTGTACATGAAGGGATCAATGGTAGTTTTATCTCAAATTGCACTCTGTGTGTATTTCTTCCAGCTGACATTCATTTAAATGCTTGCTCTAAGACGTCTTTTCTCCCTGTAATAGAAAAAGGATAGGACATCCTAAGCATTGTTTCCTGGGGGGAGAAAAATTAAAAATATTCACTTGGTGAAGCATGAAATATTTCAGATGTCTGTGTTTAATCAGCAGTGAAAGCAAGTGTAGTTATGCTTGTATTTCATAAATTAAAATGCTGAAGTGATCAGATAAGAAGCAACATACCTTGCTTCATTTCAGCAGAGCAAATAAAACCATCTGAGATTTAAAAAGGAAAAAAAAAAGTCACTTTATGGGTACATTGCTCCCAAGAAGGAATTCATCTGTAAGCTGCAGTCCAGCAGTTCTGCTGTCCGTGTCCCTTGGGAGGAGAGCTGCCGCTGTCACGCAGCCTGCTGTATGCGCTGCCTCTGTCGTCCATTCATATTCCACATTTCCACCTGCTGAAGAGAAAAATAGAGGGGATGCTGACAAGAATATATTGAGGGATACCTGCGGCATCGTCTGTCTGATGCAAGTCTTCTATCGGTGACTCTGTGAGTGAGTAAATAATTCACTGTGAGAAGAGTTGCCCCCGAGCACACCGCTTACCCGACCAAGGCTCACACCTGGTGCCAGCCGGGCATGGATGGGGGTTATCCATCCCTGGCTCTCCAGTGCTGGGCCTCTTTGATTCCTGGACCCAAACAGAGAAGGTGTTACAGTAAAGCTGGTAGGGCTGGGGTTTTCAAGTAAATGCACTATCGCAGCACAGGGCTGACCTGAGCAGCAGTTCGCAGGCGTGTTTGGGTAGAGGCAAGGGATGCAGTCAGATAGCCAAAGGGCGGATCTCCTTGGAGCTGGGCTGGAGGTAATTACTGATGAGCAGTTTTATTATGTGCTCAGGGAGTTCTGCAGTTTTCACACGTCGTTCGTATTCCAAATAAGGGCTTGATCTTGTTTTTACTAAGTCGGTGATAAAACTCTTACTGATCTCACTGGGACGTGTTATCTCTAAATGCATGTTACTCACTGAGAAATATCTTTCTGCGCCTGGGAATTCTGCCCAGCAATGAGAAGTGCTGCGGTGAGCTCCACGAGTTGGATCTGCTGTGCTCGATTCAGGGCGACCTGCTGATGGGTCACTGAACCAATACGGCAGAGGTACCATGGTTTGAAAATAGAGGAGAGTAGATGAAGTGATTATGCACTGGTGTTTGTACTGCTCCAGGTCTGCCTGGCCTCCTCAATCCATCTCCAGCTGGAGATAGCGTGCAAGTTGATAGCAGTGCGTTGATCCCGGAGGGCTGTGCAGAAGTGGCCGTGATCCCAGAGCGGTCCTTTCTCATGAGCTTGGGTGCCTGAGAACAGCACCGCTCTGCACAACGGTTAGGTGTTTTTCATCCAGAAGGATGCATCTCTCTCCTTCGTGTAGTTTTCAGGGCTCATGCCAACCAACCAGACCAATGGCATGTGCCACTTGCCTTCCTGCAGAGCCGGCACAGGGCATGGGCAGGAGGCTGGTATGAAAACCGTGTGCCTAAAAAAAGACAAGGTCAGTTCTTCCTGGGTAAGAGCCCAAAGCTTTGTTGTAGGAAACGAGCAGTCCCTCCATCTCCTAGTTTCAGATGAGTCTCTGCTCTCTGTGGATCCAAAATCTCCAGTTGACAACACAAGTCAACAGATTCTTTCTCACGGATGACATGCTGCGTTCAAAATAGATGACTCGTTGCTATATGAGGGTGCTAAAATGTGCTATATCACTATTTTTCCAAGTTGATGTTTTTCTCTTCTTTGTTTATTCTTTGCTAGTAGCAGTGACTGAGTGCTAGTTATCCGTGGCACCAACCTGTACAAGAATGTACTAATGTAGATCCTCTTACCACTGCTGTGGTTAGCAGTGGCAGGGAACCCAGAGCACTCAATAGCAAGTCAATAGCTCCTTTTGGCTTCTAGTGGTTTGGAGAGGTGCATACTCAGCAACCAACACTTCATTCTGCAGTAACGTGTGTTTATGGGAAATGTGTTTTATTTTAAGTCTTCCTAGACATTTTACTAGAAAACATTCTAAGGGTATATTTCAGATGAGAAGAAAGAAAGCGTGCTGGATAGTGCTTCATTTAATTTGAACTTTGTGTCTTGAAAGGACTTGTTCAACCAAACTGCTAAAAGTGGTTGATCAAGGGATGTTTGCTTGCAAGGCAATTAGCAGTTTGAGAACTTTCAATGGCCTGAAATGAGCCTTTCCTCCCACTTAATGAAGATACGTCTGCAAAGCAAATTTGTGAAGTAGCAAAATCAGAGACAGTCATTCCTACTTTCTCAACAAACTATAACAAATTTCGCAGTGTTAAAATAATTACTTGCTAACTTCCAGCACATAGGATTAAAATTAAGGGACAGAACACTCCGTGTAGTTTGCACTTTCAGCAAAAAGAGCCACGTAGCTATAAGGCCTCCTAACCAGTGACACAGTAAGATTTTAATGATCTGATTTGTTAAAACAGTTAACTTGCACAATTATTTGTCATTTTTGATGGTAGTCGTTGGCAGGAGTGTGCGGGGAATTAATTAGTTATCAGACCAGAATTCAGTGTGTGTGGGGATGCACTGGGGAATGGCTTTGGAGAATTCGATGCGAGTCCAAGCTTTGCAGTGTTGTGTTATCAGAGGATACCTAAATCCAACCAGCTCTGGCCTTCTGCTTAGGGATGGAAGGAAACAGCAATCTCCCCGTGATGCCCCAGAGACTATGGGGGATTTACTGAGCTCATCCAGAGGTTGTCCCTGGAGCCATCCAGTCCACATTAACCGCGACTATTTTACACTGGGAATGTAAATAGGCACTTAATGGGAAGCCAATAGCATCAGAGAGACGGAGACAGAAAAGGTATTCAAATTTGAAATTAAGGCTAGTTTTATCCACAGATACAGGTAAAATTACCCATGGAGGAGATTATCCTGTAAACAGTTCTCAGCTCTATGGATAAAAATAAATAAAAATAAAATCTCAGTTGTAGGGAAATAAAGCCTACAATATCACTTTTTTTCAGAATTTTTGAGAGAACAAAATGCTGAGGGAGCAAGTGCACAGGCTGGCAGGGCAAGACCAGCACAGTGTGGTCCTTCTTGGGCTGGAGCATCTTGCTGAGCTTGTTTCTGTCCTCTATATTGATGTGAATTTTAATGCCCGCCAAGGGCACCTTCAGCCTTCAGAAAGGCACTGCTGTTTCCGAAGACCTGAAATTGATAACAGCAGTAAGTAATTCCTTGGGAGCTGCTGGTGCTACTGCTGCCCAGGCTCCTGCACTAGAGGCCACTATGGCAAGTCCTGTGCTCCAGTGCACATTTAATGTAATACGTGCATTGATTTGTGCCAACACAGTGGTGAAGATAAGAGACAAGTAGCTATATACTACTCTCTTCCAATTATTGAGCTGGAGCAACTGCTACAGAAGCAAATACATGTCACTGGACTCCTGCAAAAATAAATTACAATAGTGAATGCTACTGACTGCAACAATTTGGAGACCTATAAGCCAGTTGAGAAACTTCTATTAATATCACTGTTATTGACGTGTGAAATATAACCCCTGCCCCTGGTTTCTGCCAGCTGGTCTGCTGTTGTGCTGCTGCAAAAGCAGGTCAGGGAGAGGACAGGACGGAGGTTTGGGAGCATCCTGCACCATCTTCCTCTCCCTCACTCCACACTGTCCTCATAAGGACACTCAGGCTTTCACATTTTTTAAAGCAGCTCTGTGTGTACCCATCAAGAGAGCATGGTTCTGGCAGAAGGCATCGACTGGTCAGGTGCTGGAACGGGCTGCCCAGTGAGGTGCTGGAGTCGCCGTCCCTGATGGTGTTCAAGAAACGTTTAGATGTTGTACTGAGGGCCGTGGTTTAGTGGGAACTGTTGGTGGTAGGTGGATGGTTGGACTGGAGGACCTTGGAGGTCTTTTCCAACCTTGGTGATTCTATGATTCTATGACTCTGTGGTGCTGTGACTGTCCTACATGAAGCTGTGTCCCTGGAGTCCCCGCTCATTGTGCTGGCTGTGGCCTGCAGGAGCTTGCTTTGTTCCTGTCCTGGTGTGGGTGGGTGTCCTATGGGCTGACATTCACCCCTATGGGCTGACAGCTCTCTGGGGGTTGCGTCTGGACTCGGACCAGGCCAAAAATGAACAACAGAGCAACAAATACACTCTTTCAAGTGACGTGGCGGACAGCTGAAGCCACCCATTGTTCCTTTCTGCTGTTTCTCAATACCAAAGTTGCCCAGTGTCACCCCATGGCTGCACATAAAGGCTGGTGCCAACTCGGGGGGTCTGCTGCTACGTGCTGCCCAGCATCTGCACGGCTCCTCACCTGGTGGGGCCTCTGGAACGTTTCTGTGATGCCTGCAGCCATTGTCTGCTAAATTCCTTTCATCCTAACTTCTCAGTCCAGTTGCTCAGAGCTTGATCGGCATTAAGGATGCAGGAAGGCTGCTTCATTTTCTTTCAAATTAGTTAAATTAGGAAATAATTGAGCAGGAGAAGGCGGGAATTAATATGAGATCTTCAGTGCAGGTCTGATAGCGGCTGAAGGGTGGAAAACAGATTGTGCTCCAGGACATGATAGTGAGCAGACAGCCACGTGTTCTGCTAAGAGCGACAGTATTAGGCTGGAGGGAAGGTTTCCCTGGAGTTCTGTAGATCATTTTTTGGTGTCTTCAAATAATTGTATTTTCTGTGGTTGCTATACACCGAGGTAAGAATGTACTAATTAAAAAGAAAATGACCAAAATGTAATAGAGGGAGTACTGAAGTGCTTTGAGTAATAAAGAGATGAAGTCAGTGCAAAGTCGTGCTCGTGGAGACAGCAGGCAGAAATTACGTGCTGAATGGGAAAAAAAGACTTCCCAACTGGAAATGCAAGGGGCGAGAGAAGGACGTGGCTGTCTGCAGAGTGCAGGGCATGGGCTGCATGCTGTGTGCATCGGTGCCCATTTGCCTTATGCTCACAGTGACTGGCCATCTCATGGTCCTGGAGGTAAGGAATCCTTGGAAACAGAGAGAAATATGTTGGTTTTGTCCACTGAGGTGCGTTTGCAGTGTTATGGTGACAGCCCCCAGCACACTGCCTCTCTCGGGCTGTCACCAGCAGTGAGCTCGGTTGATGTTACAGTGGTTAACGATGTGCATAGTGGTGGCTAATGGTGGGTGTTACAGTGGTTAAGCAGCACGGTGCTCTGTAGCTGTCCTCTACGCTGCTTCCGCAGCAGCAGATCCCGCTGTGCTGGTCTGGCATCCGCTGTGCCCCCCAAGAGCTCCTAGGCAAAGAGTGTTCTTTGCACGTTTCAGATCACAGATTTTAATTCTATGCTAATCAGTTGCGATGGCCACGTTGGCCAAAGGCACTTCTGATAAATGGAGCCATCCTGAGCCCAGCAGGACCACGCAGCGCTGTACTCGCTTCCTTGGGGCTCAAGGCATTCACATTGGATGGGATTTACAGGAGATTAGGTTTTCTGCTTTCATTGACTTAGAGCAGAGCGCAAGAAAATGGGATAAAAGACAGCGCTAATTGTGAGAACAAAGGAACCCCCAGAAGCATCCCTGGGCTGGTGCTGAGCAGGGGGAGGAGGGACCACGAGTTATCCTTCATCCCCACCTGCCTCCCACCACCCAAGAGATGGGTAGGAGTGCCCATAACAGCGCATTGATGGCAAGGAGTACGGATCTGCGGAGGGGAAACTGGGCAGTGTGAGACCTTTGTTGAAAAGCCCCCAGGTTTGTGCATGTCTGGCTGCAGCCCATGCAGTGCATGTTGCAGGGCTGTCCTGGAGAGCGCCGAGCACCAAAGCACAGTCTCATGTAAAACCTACATGAGGTGTGTGTGTCAATTAGAGTTGCCCTCAAGTAAAGACACGGGAAACTCATGTAAATGATGCATTCAGTATTTATGAATTGCATCCTCAGAGGCTCCTGCCAGCTTAACTCACTCTGCAACGGACAGCGGACTGTCTGCTGTTCGAGCCGTTAATAATTAATGCAGACTGAGAAGAGCATTATGTTAACGTAACTAACGTGTAACTTCTGTGCCCGCTTGTCTCTCCAGAATCACCGTTTTGGATGATGGCAGCCTCCGAATTGTCAACGTCACCAAGTCGGACACGGGGAGCTACACCTGCGTGGCCACCAACCACTTTGGGACGGCGAGCAGCACCGGCAGCTTGGTTGTGAAAGGTAACGATGACGTTCTCTGGTGGGCGGTACTCAGTGCTGGGCACAACCTGCTCCTTTGCTACGGACACACGTGGGCCCATGGGAGTCACAGGTCCTTCTGCAGCCGGGCTGTCTGGCTGTGTGTCACACAGGGACGCAGTTCTGCAGCTCAGGAGTTCCTGGTGTTTGTTCGTGTGGGCTCAGAGTTTTTCCATCCGTTCTTTTTTTTTAAAGGCAGAACCTGTAAGGTTTCACAAAGACGCTTAAAGTAATGGGTTGTTAAACAGAGTGATGCTGACAAATGTTTTAAATTAATGTGCGCTCTGCTTATGCGTCCTGTGTCTGAGGAATTACTATAGGCAGTGAGTATATGGATTATTACACTTATAATAACTCTCCTTCTCCTTGTTATTTGGGGAAAAACCTCTTTGGATAACACATCAGGAAAGACTGATTGCAAAGCAATAAATCAATCACGGAGCTCTGATGCTGTCAGTTTTCATTCTCCCATGTTTTGGCACTGACGGATAGCATCTGGTTAGAGGGTCTCCCCATCAATTATTTCTGTGGTGGATAGGGAATACTTTGAAATGTTTCAGTGCAAGTTTTAATCCGTGTTTTTTACAGTCAGAGCATATTTCAACAAGTAATGTCAGGCAAGTGCTGATAAAGCTGGTGAGCCGTGCTGTCTTTGTGAGCTGCAGGTCCCAGCAGTACAACAGCAGCCTTCTCCCCAGGGTGAAGGGTTTGTCTCTCAGTTAGCTGCCCCGTTATGCGTTTGCAGTCAGGGAGATTTGGAAAAGCTTGCATGGCACTTGCCCGCGTTTGTCCCTACGAACAAAAATAGAGCAGAGTGAAGATCAGATCTCATTTCCATATGAGCTGACTTTGCCTTTCCTTGTTTTGTGTTGTCCTGAGGAGGAACCTGTAGCAAACAGCCAAGAGAACAATTCTCAGAGGCAGCAGGCACACACAGAATCCTGTGTCTGTTATCAAAGGGTCAGTGAGCGACTGCTTGCCCCCGAGCAAAGCTGGGAGCAGAGGGGTGAGCACAGAGGGGCGGGAGGGTCCCACTGCGCCCGTGCCTGCATGCCACCAGATGCCCACGCAGCCAGGCTTGGCTCTGCAGCTCCTCTGTAGCTGGCTGACGGCAGGCAGCACCCTAAAACCCAGCCACTAAGAACAAGGGCCGTGTTTGCTCACTGCTCTGAGTCGTGCTGCTGTCATCCACGCCTTGTCCTTCCTCGTTAGCAGTACCGAGGAGCAGGCAGTAACTTGGGGCCCAGTGTTGGCGTATGTGTACCTGATCTTTGGGTACACACAGTTCACACATCGCCTTGCTCCTCAGTGAGGTTACTGAGGATTAGCAAGTGCTTTTTTCTCCCTCAGTGCTCTGTTTTCACTTGGTTCCATTAGCATTAATGGAAGTGACACGTGTGCATGAAGCAGAGAATAAACTCTTTTAAGCCCAGGATGTGGATATTAGCAGCAGACAGAGAAATGCAATTTCAAAGTCTATCCCATAAAAAGTATGTAAGAGCAGAAACTATTCTGAACTCCAAATGAACTGTGTAAAATACTCTTATTTTATACTGAAATGCTTGAGTTTCTCTGCCCTAAGTAAAACACGGGCAAGGTATGACAGAAATATGACTGAATACCTTACTTTAACTCTGTTTTGTGGTGTAAAAAAGACTTAATTTATCAGCTGATGAGTTTTTTGACCTTAAGATATGCTTATATTCTCTCCTAACTCATCTTATGTCATTGGGTAGGACACTGTGAAGGTCGAAAGACATTTTTTCTAGCCTTCCTCTGTTCTCCCATTAACATTGCAGGGTCTCTCTCCTTTTTTCTTTTTTTTTTTTTTTAATTTTTTTCTCTCTCAGCGAGAGATGCTTGACAGTGTCACAGACAATGTGGGCTAGGATGGGAGGAGGAGGAGAATGTCTGTTACCCCAGAACCAAGGAGCTTAAAATAAATGCCTGGCAAACAACCAGAGAGGGATGAATAAATATTCATATTCTGCATGACTAGACAGCTTACAAAATATGAAATTCTGATGGGTGCCCATAGGGCTGTGTATTAACATGCTGTTGTCAGAGCTGCTGAGCCTCAGTGGCTTCCTGAACCTGTGAGCTTGTGTTTTGGGTTTCTTCCATTGGTTTGCTCTCGGTGAGAACTCTTCTGGCCTCTGAGACCTAAAATCTTGCAAACTTGCGTGTCAGGTTTGACCTTTAAATTAAAAAGCAGGATTGAATTTGTAAGGATCGAGGAGAATCCCACAGATGGCCTTCAGAGCTATGTAAAACATGGCATGTATTTATATGTAGCACTCATAAATATGAATTTTCCATCTCTCTTTTTCCATTTTTACTGTACTCGAGGCTAAATGTTCAGTTCTTCCAACACGTAGCAAGACTGTAGCCTTTCTCAGCACCAGGAGATTACATGACAAAGCATATAAACTGTGCAATACGAGTTTATTTGTATTTAATGCCGTTGTATAAATGGGCTAATTCAGCGGCAGCTCTGAAATAGGACGCTCATTTCAAGACACTGCAGTACAAGGTCTGAGCTCATGGAGTGCAGGGAGGGGCTGGGGCCAGGGGCCTCCCCTGCAGGGATGTCCCAGCTCCGGTAGAGGCAGAGAGAGCCGCTGTGTGAGTGCTTGGCAGGGTCTGTAATTTCTCCTCCGATGGCAAAGTACGGTTCTGGTCGTACACTTGCATCTCTGACAAGGGCAAGTTCCGATGGTATTATTTGCCTGTTTCATTATCATGTACTTTTAAAATTTTCCTCGTGCCATTTGCTTGTCTCCTTTTGATTGTTACGGGAGGACTCAAAGCAGTAAAAGCAAAAGATTTTTTTGTTAGCTGGTATCCATATCATTTTAGCAGAAAACTAATACAAAGATAATGTCAGTAGGTTATTTTTTCCTCACACTTGAATAGGCTGATTGTCTTGACTTTGTCCAGCATGGGGATCCACATCATTTTCTATAAAATTGCATATTTTCCATTCCAAGCCTATTCCTTTGTACAGACATCAAATTGGTGCCTTGCATTTAAAATTGAAAACATTTATTTAATACTGTAAACTCTGGTTCATTGTCAAAAGGCTTTTCAGAATCTTCAGTGTTACTATCTTCAAACCCGATGTAGAAGTAGATGGGCTCGTAGCTGAGAGGCAGCCCTGTGCTCATCAGTGTGAGTGCAGCCTTTGAGCTCTGTACAAATGGTGTTGTTGGGATGTGGAGGTCTTCTGGCTCCTCTTGCCATCTGTGATTGCTGGGTTTCAACATAACTTGATCGGTATTGATCTCTGCAGTTTGGAAAATAGTTTGCCTTCCAGCCAAGGGGCTAAAGTGCGTTTTATACTGCTTTGGATTGTCTTAGCAGATAAGGAAGAACTGTTTTTTTCATCTTCAGAGACTGCATACTGTGCTGCCCATAGTGAACTAAGCATTGAGTTCAGTCCTCTATCTCCAAAAGCACACTCCAGAGGAGAGACGTTGCTTCCTAATGACCAACCATCTGGCCATGATGGCGTATTTCTGAAGTTTTGTTTTGAACATTGTTGGTGTTGCATAGTGCAGGGTTTCTTTGAGTTGTTTGTGGCTTAATTACTACATAATAGTCGGGCAGTATGCACTAACACATGCAGTCAAAAGCAGGATTTCTCATGTTCCCTTTTCTACTCCGGTGCCCAATGCCCTCCCAAAGTGCAGCCAGGGGTTGCTTGAGTTTAGAAAGAAACTCATTAAATAACACCTTGTGTTGAAAGGAAAGTATATAATTTATAAAAGAGAGGCAGACTTAAAAGTAATAATTCCAGAGCAGCCCTTTAGGGCTGTCCGTATATTATGGGCTTTTGGAATGAACCTTGACAGCACACAAGGTGTGTTTTTGTTTGGCTGGTAGTAAAGCCAAGATTTTCTGCACAAGACAAAGAGCTCTGAAATAGTCCAAAGTGTTGTTAATTTTTTTTGGTGATGGCTGCACGCAGTTTTTATATGTGGTCCAGATATGAATATTCCTTATCTGACTTAACACGTGGTTCTAAAAAATGTCAGGGAGAAAAAGTAAATTTAGAGTATAAACTGCTTTTCTCCATAATCTCTATATCAAGAGTTTTGTAAGGAAAAAAAAAGGATTAGAGGGAACTGCCGGCACATGAAAGCACAGATTCATTCACAAGGGCATGTTGGTACGTTCTCATGGTTATGAAATAAAGATTATTCCTCAGTTTGAAAATCTTTCTTGACTTCTAACTCACATCCAGTAGAAAACGTTTGATTTTAACAATTGACAATGAAAGCTATAATCTTTGGCTCTAAAATTGCAAAGTAACGTATTCTGCTCTAATTGGACTATTTCCACTGAAACACATTATTTCTAGGGCATAATTAAGGGTCTTTTGTTAGGCTTCAGTAAAATTATGACCGAGGGCACTGTGTGAAAGGCGTGCTTGTAAGTGAGAGAGTTGTGCATCCACTCCTCCTAACCATGGCACTCTGAGGCTTTGGGCACAGTTTGCTGGAGGTCATTAATGACCAATGGGTGGAAGAGCTCCAGGTAGAAACTGGTGGGCTTGGTGGCTGGTAGATGCTGTCTTAATTCAGGATCCTTGCAGCTTTTAAGGAGTTCCACTCCATACGGCACTTCAAATATGGCTTTTAATCAAGTATTTTATTGGTTCGGGTAACTTACAAGTTCATTTACAACTGCAAACCACTGCAGAAGTTATTGTATGGTGCCTGTACAAAATTGCCTTCTGCAGCAGCAAGGACCTCATCTCGTGTTTCAAACTGAGGCCTAACTCGCAGCCACTCATGAATGAACAGTGCCATGAGCTCTGTTTCTTATCCGGGAGAGGAAAAAAAAAAAAAGTAGGTCATCTTCCAGGGACTAAAACAGTAAATGGCAAAGATACGTGTGAATGAAATAAACCGTAAAATACCAGGGGTTTGCACTTAGGCCTGGCTGAATGAAGTTTTTTTTTTCTTGTAAGCACTTAGTGATCATAACAAATAAAACTTGTAAACACAATATAACTGTTAAGCTTCATTAAATTTGCAGCAGACAATTAATTTTTTTCAGGCAATTCAAATGGTCTTCTGTAGCACTGACTCGGTTTAATTGAACATATTACCACAAGCAGACAATAAGAAATATATTGAAGATATCCATCTGGCTTTCATGGAAAACCTTGTGCGTTTTGTTTTCTGTGTCTGTCACAAGCCTTACTAATTGCTTCATTTTGGCTGTTTTACAGTCAGTGTGATTTAGCCATTAATGTGATGAAAGTCATCTTAGTGAAGAGCTTGATATTAAAAAGCATAGATCTCTGGCCTATCTCTCCTGCCAGTTTTGGAGTTATCCCTGGCGTTATTCGAGTTGTATTTTTAAAAGCAGAAATACAAATATATTGACTCTTACGAAGGTTCTCCAGGTATTTTGACCATCACACTGCTGTCAAGTCAGAGTGGGACGCGTGCTCTGGGTAAATGCAGCAGAGTGCTCTCCCTTCCCAACCACCTTCCTGCTCAGCTCTGTGCGCTGCAACCTCCAGCCAACCTTCAGGCACAGCGGGGGCTTGGAGCGGATGGCTTAGAATAATGCCTTACAAAGCTCAGCAGTTTCTTTTTAGGAAATTTCTTGTCCTCTCCCGCCCAGAAAAGAAAAGCAAGAAGTTCAGGAGTTGACTCAGTCATCAATAGAAGATTGGGTTGTTTAGCTCGTCATTGAAGATCAAATCCATACATCAGCTGAAAAGGGAGATGGCCTATAGGTTAAACACAGACTCTTAATGAGACAAAAGCAGGTTAATGAATGCTTTTCATCAACTTTCTTTAATTTATTTTAACACGATCCATTTCAGAAAGGTTAAAGTATTTCTCAGTTTTTGAATACAAATGAAAATCCAGCATAGTTAAAATGAAACTGTAGATTAAAGACTTCTGATATATATTTTAATCCAAATGCAGTGCAGTAGATTGTGTGTGCTTATGTATGTGATTGGATATAGAATGTAAGCAACAAATTATTTTCTCCAATAGTTTGTTTCATAACTAAAGAAGACTACCCAGAGCTTATTAACTGGAAACAACCGTCCAACTGGGGACACTTACAAATTCATGAGAAAAGTCAAATACATTTGGCTGAGCTTTTTTCCACTCATTTCCCTAGCCAGTAGCTGCAGAGAATTAATTTAGATTTCAAAGAGCTACTAGCAGCAGGAGGAAGAGCTGAGGTCTGTGGGATGAGCCAGAACCATGCGCTCTGGCTAACGAGGCAGGACTGCCAGGCAGAGCAAGGCAGGAGCGGCACCCACACTGGCTGCTCAGTGATAGAGAGATCCAGCAGGGGTTGGATGTAAGGGGCCATGTTCTCAGTTCCTGTGACTCTGTGTTTCTTAATGGACTCGCTGGGAATTTCTGGCTGCAAACCATCCTGGAGCTTTTAGTTTCATGCAGCTGTTTTGTTCCTAGAGAATGAAAAATGACAATTGTACTGCAGCAGGACAAAAATCCCATGCATCTTCTTTTTGCTCGTTCAGGAAGACTTTGTGTTGTCAGTCTACTAACGTAATGAGTTTGATCTTCATCCCAAAGGAGGATAGAGTTTATCCTTTTCCAAAGCATGCAGCGTGATGAACTTCATGGAAATCCCGCAAATCTTGAGTACTGTAAGAGGAAACAGCACAACAGAGGAAATGTGCTATCATTGTAGCATGCAGTCCTGTTGTGAGAAATGGGGGATGTGTCCCTGGAGCCACTTCTGTCCACACCCAAGCAACTCAGTCTGCGCAGTGAGGGAAGGGGGAGATAATGATGGCAGCATTACATGCACTGAGAAAATGACTGTCCGTCCCCATTTCAGGCGAGAGATGAAGGAATCATTCTGGGGGAATAAAGAGTAACAGTGGTAATGACTCTGTTACCCCTAAGAACTTTATATCCTTGAAAATAGTAACTAAGAGCAGACTAGCCTGAAGGCTATGTTTTTAACTTCAAAGATACAGATGAAGTGTTTAGAGAGCACATTTTCTGTAGTAGGAGGAAAATGTGTGAGTGATGAAGGAAAGAATCTGGGACAGTACTCGGGGAAATATCAGTCGTCTTGTGTGTTTTCTCAGAAGCATTTTTGGAAGCAGCTTAGCAGAACCAAACTTCACAGGCTTTAAACAGTTTTGACTTTTTCTCCCTGAGACTGGCTGGATTGGAAGGGGAATTGAGTGCTGGTGCACTCAGTTGCATATCAGGTAGTAAGAGTGGCCCTATAATAAAGACTGGCTGTGATGGTTCTTAGCACATCAAAGAGTACGACAGCACTGTTGAGCGGTGATGGAGGTGATGTTTGCAATGCTAGGGACTCCTGGAACCTGATTTTCACCTCATCTCATGCAATTTCAATAAGATTATGGGCAATCGCGTCAAAGTTAATGTGGGACTAGAGACCCTTGTCTTAATCCCAGAATCGTGGTGGCAGAGAGAATTTGACACCAGACACTGCCAGAATAGGTTGAGTTCTGGGTGTGCTGTATCTCAGTATTAAACCAGTTATTTGGGAATACGACGTGAATGTGAATCTTCATGGTTCCATAGCAGGTTGCTTCTGAAAGACAAGGAAGTTTTGTCATCGACTTGTTTTGCTGTGCTGTGTTGAGTTGCTTCTCTCTCACACACGCACACTCTTACTTGAAATACAAATTTTATTTTCATTACATTTGAAGTTTTTGATTGGAACATAAAGAGCTAATGATCAAAGTTGTAGATTTTAGTACTGTTTTCTTCTAGCTTCATTGCAAATACATTGAAATATTAATCTTTGTTAGAATTTAGAAAGTCAGCAGTACTTCACCAGTGAAAATTTCAGTTCCTTTCATGTCTTGCTAGGAAGTCTTTGTAACAACTCAAGCCTGAATCCATTCATCCTGATAACTAAAGTGCTTGGTGGAATGGGAGAGGAGTGACAACTCCTGCAGCAGAGAGCTATGGGTGGGAATGTCAGGGAGAAATACTGCAGACCGTGACTGACGTCCCAGCAAAGTTGTGTGCTGAGAAGCACAGGACCAAGCTGATCCATTGCTGAAACCAAGCTGGAAGGAGAGGTGTTGGTGCTGATCTGCTGCTTGTTCCTCCCCCTCTTTGCGTGTCTTTTCACCAGTTAGACCTTGGCTCTTGTTTTGAAGCAATGTGCTTAGGAAAAACTTGTGGCTAATTTGAAGTAAAATGCCATGCAACAGGAGGAATGTGAGGGACACTTTAACGATGCCCTGTGCTGAATATTCAGTAGTGTAGGAGCTGAGAATATTGAGCAGGTTATAATGATGGAATGATCTTGCAGGTGGTTGTTCTCATTCCGCACATGATCCTGCCTTGATCCTGCCCCTGTCTGTAGCATCGGTACACCAACAAGGGAGCAAAACAGGAGTGAGTTGCTCACAAGGGCTTGCCTTGTCTATTTGTCACCAGCTAATTGGGACATGGGAGCGTGAGGCACTCCTCGCAAGGAGCAAAGCGCACAGAGACAGCCTCACCTTCACTGGGAAGCAAATTAAACCTTTGTGGCCCAGGAAGTGGCCTTTGAAGGTTTATTTTGTTGGCTCTGTTGGACTGGAACTTGGTCTTTTTGGAGTGAGGTGTTTGGGTTTCGGTCCTGCCTGGCAGCAGAGAGGTCTCAACAGGGTTTCAAGTAAAAGTTTATCTTAAATAAAACTATCTACTGCGCACAGCGGTGTCAGAAGACAAAACGCTTTCTAATGAAGGCCTCACTTCCATGTGATAGGCTGGGTAAATAAGGCAGCAGAGACTTTTAATGACTTGCCCAAGGTCAGACAAGGAAAGAAAGGAACAGAGCTCATTTTATTCCCTTTCACTCCAAGATCTGTGCTCTTGCTGGCCTTCATCCCACAGTGCTCCTGTACTTTTCGCTCTCTTTTGCTTATCTAATTCTCTATTCAGCATAATTCTGTTAAGCTTAATTGTTCACATTTGGTCGTGATTCAAACTCTAAAAATTCAAGCAAGTATTTAATAGGATGGCTCACATGCTGTGCTTGCCCCTAGCAGGAGCGATTTACAAGCCGGCAGTTTTGTAGATGCTCCCTCTGCGAATAGCCACTAAATAGAGCTAAAATCACTCCCTTTCTTGCTTTTCCTCTTCCCGTTGGCTGACTCAGTTCTTTGGATACTTGTTAATTCCAGAGGTTTGAGTCTGAGTTTGGATAATTGCTGTTGTGCTTTCCTAATTAGTCTTAAACTTGCCGGGTACTTCCTGACAATGTACTGTCCACACGTTTTTTCTGCTATTTGTATGAAAAACCTGAAAAAGAATCCAGCATCATCCATTTTCTGTCTGAAAAAAAAATATATTTGAACATTTTAAAATTGGTTTTAAATAGAAAAAAACTATATGTTACTGTGACAGCAATATTTTTTGCAAGTGTTCAGTTTATTAAAGAATTTGACTTTTTCATGTGAGGTTGACCTTTAAGCTCACCTGACAAGATTTTTCTGAAACTGCAAGTAAGTCTTCCCATAATGGATTGCCATCCTTGTCTGCAGATGGGTTGTATCTAGTCCCTCCCAATGCACTACAACTTCTTAATTATGTCTTGTTGTCAGGATGGCATTTGCTGAGGCACTAGAGAAGTGCCCAGATTTCTTTTTTAGTGTAGACTGCCAATAGCTTGGGAATTGCAGATTTTACTTTTGTGTGGTAGAGTCATTTCTCTATGGGAGCTACTTGAGAGAACTTCTACTAATTATATTCTAATTATAAAATAGTAGGAGCAGATGCTGCTGTAGAAAAATACTTTGGCTGAGGGCATTCATGGGATTGATACAACAACCCAACCAGAAGATAAGCCATTGTGGTAACAGCAGGAGATAGACATTCAGTGGTGAAAACTGAGGTGGTCATTTTTCCTAATGACAAATAGCCACGAGTTCTGCTGGGAATATAACAGTGAGGGAGTGCTACCGAGAACTAATTGTATTAATTTTGAGAACTAAGAGCTATTGCCTCTTTGTGCAAATTCCACACTGTATGAAATGCTACTTACATAGATACCTGTATTATAGCATGTATGGGAGTTCTGCTAACTTTGGATAAATATACTGATGCAGCAGTTACTGCAAATCTTTGTTTTAAAGAAGTGAAACACATGGGAAGTAAAGTAGAATACTTAGAAATTTGTCCAGTTTGTTGATAGTAAAAGCTTTCCTTTTTCGGAGCTCTCAGCAGATACTCGCTCCCAGTCCTCCTTCCCATTGGGACTGGTGACTTGCTGTGCTCACACCAAGCTTGGGGAGCTCGGTGTGCCTGGGGCTGCCTGATAAATCACCTGTACACCAAGAATTGCTTATCCCAAGACATTTTTTAAAAATACAAGACTTGATTTGGATGGGATTAAGGATGGTTAGGCTGTGCATCATCCACTGGGAAGCCTGAAATTCCACCTAGTGATTTTCATGCCATTCTGTAGGTTTGACAGCTCCAAGAGGCATCAGCTCCTAATGACTCTTAATTTGGGGTTTATTCTTGCATGTCAGCTTATTCCTAACATCTTGGTCCTGAGCAGGAGGGTTTAGATAACTGACATAGGGCTCAGGTAGGAAAAATCTAAAAGCACGCTCCACCACGAAAGTGCAAAAACCATGGCAGTCACTTTATAATTTCTCAGTTTAAATGCTTGCCTCTCATATTATTGCTGCTCTGTTTCTTTTTGAAGATTTTTATTCGTGGTCATTGCCATTCAAAACGTGTTTAAAAACCCCATAAATCAACAGTCCCAGCAGGTTCAGCTGTTCAAAGGGGCAGAATGCTTCTGGCCACAGCCCACATACGCGGGCTGCACAACAGACGGCATGGCATTATGTTTGCACAATTACCTGTGGCTTGTGTAACAAGGGGAACAGTGATTGATCCTTGAGTGACTTGCAATTTATCAAAGATTAGATATGATTTCTCCTGTATCTGATTAACCTTCTCTGTAAGATGGCCATCATTTTTGTAATGACAGTAGATTATTCCATACTTGAAAAGATGGATATCAGCTAGTTTCAATCAATAGCCCACAAAAGGTGACACCTTGGATTCCCTGGGTTATCTATAAAGTGTGTCACAAATGGTTCAATCGTTTGTCAAATATACCAATTTCATGTAATGCACCTCTGAAGTGGAGTGGCTTTCATTTGAGCCAGAAATGCAAAGAGAGACAGAAGGTATGTTTGGGTTTTGTAGCGTAATCAGGCAGTGTTGCACACTGCCATAAAGAGCAAGGATGAGTTTCTGTGAGTGACAGATTTGACTGTCATTTCCAGACCCCATTACATATGATTTTCTTCCTCACAATTGTGTGGAGAGAGCTTGATTTGATAAGATTGCATTGCACTGGGTAAAATGGAGGTTAAAATGAAGTATTGTGCCCTCTTGTTATTTAAGTAACACTCTTCGTACTCTCAGTGGAGTGGATATATTTTCATATATTTTGTCTTTCAATTTGCTGTGATGGAACATCCCTCCCCAGTATCCTTTGATGCAGTTCCATTCTTAATGTGTTTTCAGATTTAAATTAACCTTCATTTATTATTCAGCCACACAAAGGATGTGTATTTGAGTATGCAGAAATGCAATCTGCTGATTGACTGCCGGGTCCCTGTCTGCGAGGTGGGAGGCATTAATTCCTTGGAGGGAGACTTGCATCAGTTCAGACAGTTTTCAGTCTGTGGGAAGCTCTTTTTCAGTGTCAGTTTAAGAAATACATTAATAATTTGGACCTCAACTGCAGTTCGGCTCTGAATGAAGCCAAGAAGGCATTTGCTAAAGTGAGGCTTAGGGACATGGATGGGCAGGTTACGAGGAGCAATGTTTGAACTCTTCTCGTAGAACAAACCTTGCCCACACCAAAGCAAGGAGCTTTGAGAAAGGGACTCAAGCAACCTGCTGAAGCACCTATCTGAAAGTAACAGCTTGGCTGTCCCCCCGCTTCAGTTCTGCTATGGCAAGTTTTAAGCCAAGTGAGTTGCAAGACAAAGATCCTCCTTCAGGAAGGCAGTTTTAGCGCATCATAAATGCCCAGCTAGACTGAGCGTATTGCTGAATTGGTCTTCAGTTTTCCAGGAAAGGTCAAATGTTCCACCCCTCGTTCCTTAATCCCCGTTAAATACACGGCCATGTGTCACTGCCTTGGGAGCCAAATATCAGTGCTCCCTGATGGCATGGGAAGATCTAGACCACTAACCACATATTTCTAGAATCAAAACACGACTTCAGTCCTAAGCCTCGAGTCCCTTTTCTAAAGCTGATGGTGTCCCTTTCACTTCCATCTCGTTAGGCTGAACTTCCGCAGTACCCACTCAAGAGCACTATAAGTGCTGCAGCAGTTTCTGCTAAGAAATGTGCCTTATAAACTGGTTACTTGTCCTGGGAGAGCACGTGTAGCAGCTGGTATGGAACACAACAGTTATGTCGGTGTGAGAAGGAGCCACGTGCTATTCCTGAAAGCCTGTACGTGGCTCATACTGCTCATCTCCATGATGCTGCAAAGCAGGATGTGTTATATTTACTTTGGTTTTCCTCGTTTCTTTCTCACATCAGTTTCAGCTCTGCCCCATAAAGTACTCAAACAATCTCCTAAGATAGCTGTAGTTCACCATGCTAATCATACTACGTTTTCAGTTATTCACCAGTCATTACTCTCTTCAGTTTGGGGTCGTATTTTCCTGTCTTCAGCATTTCTCACAGGCTCTGATGGTGCCCAGAGCACTAATTGCTCCCAGAAGCTGAGCCGGTCGCCAGGTCTGGGGTGCTGGGGACTTCATGCTCTTGGAGAATCATTTCAGTCACAAATGGGAGAGAAAGAAACATTGGAGCACATTTGAGCGCTTACTTATTGGACTTTGATTCTTTAGTTGCTCATTGGAAACAGATGTTTCTACCTCCAGGATTGATTTTTATTATCTCTAGACACGATTTGCCCTAAAATCAATATAATAATGTAAAATGTCATTGCTGATAGAGGGCATTGACCTGCAATGCATTTATTAACTCCCTCTGATTAAAAAAAAAAAAAAAGGAAAACAGCAACATGCTAACATGCTGATATTCCATAAAGAGAAGGAATGAGTCCCAAACACATTATAATTTGTCTAAAAAAAAAAACTGTTTTAAAATCTTGTCTGTGAAATCTGAAATTGTTTATGCAGATTTCACTAATGCAGATTAAGTACGAAATGTAGGTGGACTTGTAACATTAATGGCTGTTTAAGACAATCAGTTAATTAGAAGGTTAATCAAACTTGCAAGTACTACTTGTCAGCCTGGGTCCACATAAGGAATATCAGCAATGTGGATGGAAATTCAGCCCTGGAAAAGGCAGCATTCTGTCTATTTTCTGCAGCACTGGGTGCAGCCCTGTGAGCTTGGCGTCACTTCCCTTTGCCTTACCTTCTTGTTTGAAGCATCTGGTCATGGAACATAAACTCTTGCACCTGAGCATTTGTGCTTGAACCTGGACTTACCTTGTCACCTGCATTGGCTTTCGTTAGGCCAAAAATAGACCCAAATTATGTTCCTTCTGTCCCTAAGTAGCCGCTGCAGTTTTTACTTTCTGCCAAGAAAGGGAAAGTTCTGATTTGTGTCCATTTCTCTTCCATCAGTATTTACAACGCTTTGCCTCAGAAGGCATTGTTAAGTTTTGGGAGGAATTCCGATTCCTTCAGTTTTTTGCCACAGATAAATAAGTCAAAAACCAGAGTATTGCTTTCTCTTCTCTCTCTTTTGACCTCCTCTATGCTAAGCCAGAAGCTTATTTGGCGTTTAGGCAGTAGTTAAACAGAAACCAGCTCTGGGAATGCTGACATTATTTCTTCTTTAGATTACTCTCTGAGATGCTCGGGTCTGCTGACACGAGGCCAACAACAGCAGGGTATGACAGTTCAGTCTTTTGTCATAGTGAAAATGTCCTCCTCCATCCCGAGCTGACCTCACTGTTTGCTGAGTGCCTTGATACCCGCAGATCTGCGGTGCTGCAGTTTCTAATGTCACTGAATCCCCTCCCTATGGAGCTGAGCGCAGCCACCACAGCTGAGCCATATTGGACATGAGTGTATTTGGAAATGGGATGCCAAGAGCCGAGGAATGCAAACAAATCTGCCTTCCTGTAGGTAGAACCCCTCTCCCCCCCCCCCATCCCATGGAAGTCTTGCTGCTTGGTACCGCACACGTGGGGCTGCTTCTTGCTCTGCCCTTGTCCTCTTGTGTCATTCCGAGATATTTGCCTGCTCTGGACTGACTTGTTGGGTTGCTTTTTTTTTTTTAAACAAAAAAGTAAGCGTTATCTGTGAGTGTCAACCTCTGCCTCACTTTATGTCATTTATGTCATGCCTCTGTGGATGGTATCCCACTGTGTCGTGTCCTCCAGATCAATACGATACAACACAACTCCACGTGAGCTACAACAAGCAAGCCCAGCCATGCAAAGCTGTTTATCCTAAACAAGTAATCCCTCCTAATAGATACCCAATCAATAGCAAACCAGGGTGAGAAGGCTTCCCTTCAGGCTAGGGAACTGCTCCAGCCCACAGTGCACACAGCCTGCAACTCTGCAGCAAGTATGCAGTGCAGCTTCCCCGGATGGGGCACAGAGCACAGTCTGTGGCAGCTCCCTGTTAGCAGGGCACAGGGGACGCAAGCACAGCAGCTGCAGATGGGAAACACTGCTCAGCTCCTTATCTTCTTCCAAACTGAAAGCGAGCAAGAAAACTTGGTGAAGATCTCTGCTGATGTAAGCCAAATCATAGAACGGCTTGGATTGGAACGGACCTTGAAGATCATGTAGTTCCAACCCCCCCAGTGCACTAAATGAGGCAGAAATACAGTGAACTCTCAATGCACTGCAGCAGTAACACCAAAGGATGCCACTCAGGACACACGTGGGTAAGGAGAGCTGCAGTGATCCCTGCATGCCCAGGGGCTGCTGAGCCATCCTGGCATGCATTTGCTCTGCTGAGGGTCTGCCTGTCGGCAGGCGAGGAAAATTGTGTGTAGAAAGAATATCACATGTTTCCGTCCCATGGCAAGCACAGAAACTGTGTTGGAGAAAGCGCTGACGTGCGAGGAGGCAGCAGGGAGCTGCCCTGCTTCCCTGAGCCATCAGTGACACCTAGAGCCAGAGCCCCGCAGGGGGCACGCTGCACCCTGAGCCTGGGCTGCACAGCACAGCCAAGCCAGGCTGAAAGCCAGGTTATTCTGCACCCTGATGAGGAGCTTTTCATCCCCTGGGAGCAATCCCTTTGGCATTCAGCATTTGCCTGTTTCTTGTTCAGAAACTCAGTGGTAATGCCAGACAAGCTGTTACGGCGCTGGCTCGGGGCAGTTGTGCTCCCTTTTCTCCTTGCTGGGATGGTTTTGTGAGAGGTGCCCGGTGCTGCTTCCCTTGGCGGGGGCTCACTGCCCCTCAGAGAACAACTGATAGACAGCGTAATTCTGGTATTGTTAAAGCACTCACCAGTTGTTGCTGAAATGGTGCCTGATGTTACAGATTTTGAAAATGCAAATCTAATAATTTTGGTTACCGCTTGGCCACGTACCACCGAGATGTGCCTATATGGGCCGCCCTCGATTGGCTTCTGAATAATGTTTTCTATTTGCTGCTCTGCTCAGGTTATTCCTGAGCGAAGGGGCGAGGGGGTGGTTTTGTTTTTCAGCTTTTCCAGTCCTTGAGAAGAGATTGGTAAGCATTCTCCTTGGGGTGATTTGCAGAGGGCTTTGCAGGGGGCTCCCACAGATGCCAAGCATGGCTGGGGTCAGAGCCTGCGCTGCGCGTCATTTGTCATCGTGCCCTATCAGCCGCTCCTCTAACCCACTGTGCTCAGTTCTAAGATTGCAATGCTTCTTGACATGATTGGATTGAAACCTGGGGGCCTGATTTTCAAAGGCACTGGGCATTTGCATCCCCTACAGCTTCCACAGGAGCTGCGCTAAGCTGCTCTGGGAAATAGGTCATACCAAACATCCATGTTTCATTCTTTATATTTTTATAAGCTCTGTGTATTTCAACAGGAAGAATCAGATCTATGGTGTGGACTTCCTGCCTCTTGCAGAAAGTTCCAGAGAGAAGAGGGCTATCCACAGCAGAACCTCACTGCTGATGCTTGTTGAGCACCATGGTGTGCATGGTGCTTTGTGGGATGCGTCTAGCAGCACTCAGGGCAGTGTAGGAGGCACTCATTGCATCTCAGAATCATGTCCTTCGTAAACATTTTAAACACTGATGCGAAGGCTCTTTGAGCTGGCAGTGAAATCTTTTTCCACTAATTCCTGTAGACTTTTGAAGTGAAAAGTTTTGCCCAGCACATGTATTTTTGCAGTGCCATTACTATTTTAGCAGAGAGTTAAGCAGTTGTCTAGGAGTCCCTGGGTTGAAGTAGGTAAGATTTTGATTTCATATACTAGAGAATGAATAATGCCTGTATTATTTTACCATGACATCTGTGCGGAATAGATTTTTGGAATAAGCAAAAATATCTATCTATATAAGACTTTCAGACTTTTGGTCTCATTGTTAAGCAATATTTTTTCTCCTTTTCATTTCCTCTGAGGCCCTGTTGAAAAAAAATTACAGCATTTTTGTCAACAGAAATGAAAGACAAATGTTAACTTTAACGGCAGAGGGAATTCATGGGCACAGATAAGGGGCTGAAGTCTGCATAATGTGTCGTGGCTCATCTTTCTATGGCACCATTTTGTTTGCACTGCATGACTAAAGTTAGAAATGGACAAGGAAATCAGTGGTGAACTCCAACTGGGAATAAGGGGTTGGTCCCAAAGCCCAGGGTGGAGCTGGTACAAGACAGATAGGACTTCCCACATCACCGATATCTCCAGTCTTCTGACTTTCCTCTGTCAATATCATGTATCAGAAAATGACCAATTCTCACCTTTCTTCTGCTACATCTCCCCAAAATACTTCCTCCGTTCCCAGTCATCAGGTCAGTGACTTCTTGTTTATGACCACCGAGATCCTAAAAGAGGAGTCAGTCTGACTCATTAACCACCCACATCAGCTGGCCATGACACACAGGACCCACGTTTCACCCCCAAGCCTCTCTACTTGGTTTGTTGGGGCAGTTTCAGTTTGCATCTTGTGCAGGGTTCAGCTGGTATCACTTGTTGTTTATACTTATTCTTTATGTGGGCCCTCCTCAAAGAGAAAAACATGAATTTTAAAAGGTGAAAGGTGTAAGGATAAAATCAAAGATGTGGTAGTTCTGTTATTGCCTTAAGGATCTTCCAGAGTAACCACTGTGAATTTTTCAAACTCTGGTGGTGATGCTGTAGTTGTGGTAGATTGCTTAGGATCGTTTTCAGCTCCACATCTATCTCAATCCGAGAAAGGATTAATATTTTTTTTCCTGTTTTCTTCGTTTGTAGATCCAACTCGGGTTATGGTGTCACCTTTCAGCATGGATGTCACTGTTGGAGAAAGTATTGTCCTGCCTTGCCAGGTGTCTCATGATCACTCACTCGATATCATGTTTACCTGGTCATTCAATGGACACCTGATAGACTTCGAAAAAGATGGGGATCACTTTGAAAGAGTCGGAGGGGTAAGTATCAATTCTAAAGCAATCTTCCCAATGGGTTTCTCTTGCATTGGCAGTCTCAGAAATAACTGCAGGTAACACACAGAAGGGCTGCCAGCAGGAGAAATGGATTTGACTAAGCTGACGCTAGGAGACGTTATCTTATGTCTCATAGACTGAGAAAATAGGCATTGACAGTACACTGCTTTGTTACAGTTGATGCAGTATTGTTATAATTGCTTAATGACATGCCCTGAGCCTGAAGGCATGAATGATGTTTTACCTTTGCAGTGAACTGGATGTCAGAAGACCTATAGAGCAAAAAAAATACCATTTCACTTTCCAAGAAAAAAACAAAAGAAAAAAGGGGGCAAAATGTAACAGCCATAGAACTTTGTATTTATACAGAAACTAGGGCTGGCACATTTACATGACCATATTTTTCTCCTGTGACAACGTGCTTAAAGTAAGTACTTTTCCTCTACACAAAATGATCTTCATGGTGCTACAGATGTCACTGACCATTGGAGGTGACGTTTCTTCTCAGTGTTATCTGTGCGCATTTCCTGGTGATGACACATTGGTGTCTTTGGGTTCTTTATTGCTTGCTCGTTTGTAGGAAACCCAGGCTGTACCCAATGATGCTGCAAATTTCTGTAATGTCAAAGAATTGTTTGTTTGAGGTTTAAATACCATACTCATGGAAGCCTGATAGCTGGAAGAGTCAGGTGTGAGAAAAAGAAGGAGCAAAAGAAGAAGAAAACAAATACATTCTCAGCAAAGGTAGAGGACAGAAGAGTAGAGAGCGTTGCATGTTACCCCAAGGGAGGCTTTACAAAGTCACGCACCGTGCCAGGTTTCGGGCAGACGAGCAGTCTGTCTTTGCATTTGTCAGGAGTGAAATTTGATGCTGAAAGTAAAAGGAAATACAATTTACAAGCTTTGCTGTTATCCCTTAAAAAAAAAAAATCATTAAAAGATGCGTGTAAAGATTTTTGCCTAGGGTGCACATCAGCAGTGACAGCTCTTCCCTGTGACTGTGCTTGATTGGGCTGCAAAGCTAAAATTATGAACTGTATTAATATTCTTTGGTCTGAAAGCCACAATCACAAGGTTACCCTGAGATTTCTAATGTATTGAGTGCTTTGTGTCTGGAGAAACATTTAGAAAGAGTTTGGAGCTTCCTATACATACAGAAACATAATTAGTTCTATTCAACAGTTAATCAGACATGCATTTGGCATTTGGAAAACAAATTACCGCTGTTAGGTGATGCAAGATTTCCTAGGAGAGTGCTGTTCTCATGATCTTTAGTACAGAAACGCCGGGCAATCAAAATGCTGGCCGTAAGACAAGGCTGCTATTGCAGATGTCTCATAATTTGGGCTCGTTTGTGCTTACAAAATAGATGTTGACACAACTTAGACATCTGAATGGTGAAGAGGCTATAAATTAGATATCCAGAGAGTTGAAGGAGGAATTGAGGCAAACCTGCATAGGCTGTCACATTGTTTTAATGGGGAAACTGCTTAACGGACCCAAACCTGGCTCCCCTGCCCCTTGCAGAAGCCATAATTGTAGAAGCGCTCCCGCTCTTATCTTCAAGGCAGACTCACATAATTTTAATAGGCCACGGCTTGCATTACGAATGTTTTCATCAGCCAGTGTAAAATAAATCCATTAGTCACAGTGTCCTTCATGTGATAATGATGTTTAGCGCTCATTAAAAAGTAATTGTAACCACTTTTCTCTACTTTATCAGCAGGATTCAGCTGGTGATTTGATGATCAGAAGCATCCAGCTGAAGCATGCTGGGAAATACGTCTGCATGGTGCAAACAAGTGTGGACAAGCTATCTGCTGCTGCAGACCTGATTGTAAGAGGTATTTGAATTTTGTTACTGTTGTTGTTGTTGTAAAATTTCTTTTTTTTCTTATCTTCTGCTGCTGGTAAGACAATTCCTGGGCTCGGAGACATTCGTTAGGATCCCAGCATCTTGTAATTAATCTAAGAAATAAGCTCTAAGTACAAGCTGCAGTTCACAGTACATTTTCAAGCAGCATACATAAAGCTGCTTTCATATATGCGTACCCGTACAACAGACACACAGCACAGATAAACATACTAGTACATGTTCGTGTCCTGAATGCAAAACTTGCACCAGCTGAGCACATTTACTTGTTGAACTTTGCAGCAGAAATTGTCTCTAGCTTGTTCATTGCGTTCCTTTGCAGTTGTTCCTTTTCTAGAATAAACGTGATTTGGTAACCTCACTGATTTTTCAGGTTCTATTTGTTACCATACGTATTTTAAATATGACTTTAATGGAAATGCGATTAATTAACCTGAGTCTGAATCTTTACCAAAAAAAATTATATTTTTCCTACACGTGAGCTTTGAGAAGCGTGAAGCTGAGTCTTGCCCCGTTTTCCTCCATGCCAATTTTGAATTTGTCCTCCCCCCAGAAAATGTTTAAGATAGGTACTTCATAAGCACTCTGCTCTGGCTGTCCCTGCTTGAGCAAGGGTTGCACTACGTGGATCCGGAGGTCCATTCCAACCTCAACCATTCTGTGAAATTATAGTTTCCAAGTCTTCCATGTAGCAAAAAATCTCAGACAACTCAACAGAAGTAGGAGCACATGAAAAAGAAGTGAGAAATTCTCTCCTTATCAAATCCGGGCCACCCGTTTTGCTTTGGTCCCTCTGAATGTCTCATTTCATCTACTAATGTAACGTTTATGGCCGCATCGTGCAGCAGTCAGCCCATGCGGTTTGGGTTATTCTTTTTGTACACACATTTCAAAACAGCCTGCTGTAAGAACCTCAATTAGGTAATTTCCTTAGCATTGGCTCTGTAAACTAACAGGAGGAACATCACATTCTCACAGGAAAGTGCCCACTGGTGACAGCAAAAATACTGCTCTCGTCCCTCCCTCAAAGCGTCAGCAGGGACGTCTCCGTGCAGGCCGGTGGTCCTGTGGCTGCACCAGGAGCTGTGCTGCACCGTGCCCCCCACTGTATAACATTGGGAAATATCCCTGGGCTGTGAGACTGGAGGGGGAGGCGAATAGCTGCTGCGTAAATAGAGGTTTCATAATAGATGTTGTAAGTTTTTATAAATACATAGTCAGCTGAGCTATGTCAAGATGATGTGATGCAGCCCTAGGGAAAGGCTGTTATATCCATGCCAGGCTTCAGCAGTACCATGTATTTAGGGGATTTGAACTCCTACTGACAGACCACCCAGTTCCAAACTGGTTATCTCATCTACTTGAGTCAAGATGCAGCTGCTAATTCCTTCTTGTTTCCTCTGGTCACTGTATGAAGGTACCAGAGACTCTCTCCCCTCTGTTGACCTTGAGATAGCACCTGCATTAATGTCTCTGAATTAATCTGGCATGCTGCACACTGCCAAGAAGTATATTTGGAAATGTTGGGAGTAGCCATCATTATTCCAAGACAAGAAGATGGGTCATGTCAGTATCAGCCGAGCAGGAGGAGTAATTTGTGAAGGATGCAGTGAAATTTCATTGGGGTGGAAGGACTGGAGGAGTTGAACAAGGCTGCATTGCATGATTGATTTCCCCCCAGTCAAGCAAAATGACTTAGAATTTTAATTTCTTAGAAATTAAATCTGGCTGTACCTGCTGAAAGTTTCATTATAAAGACAAGGCACTGGAAGTTTCAGGGTATTTTAGATATTTGAGTATTTCCAGGTCTTAATATCATTTGAGAATAATTTTAGACCAAAGTGGAAGAGTGAAGAGAAGAGTTCGCTATAAAACGGCGCCTTGGTACCGCTACTGATGGGCATGGCCATGTGATGCAAGAGAGAGGTCACTTCTCTGGTAGAAGGGTCCTGTAGGGCAGGAAGGCCAGAGTCAGCGCCCAACTTCCAGCAATCCCCCCTGCAATGTTTCTAACAGGTCCCCCCGGCCCACCCGAGGACGTGACGATCGATGAGATCACCGACACCACGGCCCAGCTGTCCTGGAGGCCCGGAGCAGACAACCACAGCCCCATCACGATGTACGTGGTGCAGGCCCGGACGCCCTTCTCAGTGGGCTGGCAGGCCGTGAGCACAGGTAAGGGCCGCGCTGACCCGCTGAGCTGGGCTGCTGGAGAAGGAACCCATCGGGAACTGCTGAGCCGCAGTTCTGCTCTCAGAGGGATTTCACTGGCTGCAGGACACTGCGCTTCTTAACTGGTTTCAAGTCTGGCAACCCAAAGATTTAGGGTCCAGTCAGTGCTATTACTCATCCATTTTTCTCATGAATGTTTAAGGGAAAACAGAATGAATTCCTATCTTTTGTTGCCTCGCTGGAGATATACAGCAGTAATTGTGTCTATAAAGATATCCCTCAGGGACAGACCGTGTCATCTGGCCTATCTTTAAGTAGAATTATTTTCCTGATAGAGGGAAAAATCCCATGATGTAATTGCTCATTCCACCAGAGGTTAATTCTATTCCAGTAACCATTAAATAGAGGGAACAGTGCAGTCTAAAAGGAGAAAAAGAACAACTTGTACACCTGTTGTCTGGACACCTTGTTTTCAGAAAGTGGCAATTTAAGAGAAACTTTTTAATAGCTGGAATTTCTGTGCTAAAAGCACGGTGTTTTAATGCTCTTTAGCAATTAATAAAACATGAAAAATGAGAAAACATTTGACAATCCTCATTTACTTTGTATCTGTGTTAATCCCTCACTGCTAAGGGCATCCAGCAGGACCTTTTCTCAGCCTTTTGTAATACTTCTGGTGGTTTTATCTGCACCCCTGACTTGTGGCTGTCTCCAGTTCCAGAGGTGATCGACGGCAGGACATTCACAGCCACTGTGGTGGGCCTCAACCCTTGGGTTGAGTACGAGTTTCGAGTCGTGGCTGCCAACCTGATTGGGATAGGGGAACCCAGCAGACCTTCAGAGAACAGAAGAACTGAAGAAGCTCGTAAGTAGCAGCGGGCAGCTGACTTCAGTCTGGTCCCATAACTGCTCTTAAAGGACATGTTACAAGTCTTGAGAGCTGTAATGCTCCCGGATGCTGTCCCTGTCACTTGGTCTGGTCGAAAAGGGTCACAGCCAGGGGTAGCCTCAGGGTGGAGGTACAGAGATCTGTGTCTGTCGTGGGAAACGTGCCTCCTCTGCTCCCTCTTAGCCTGTAATGGAACAGGCTGTGAAATATGAAAATATGTAAAAGCCCTTTTTATGGAAAATAAATGTTTAAACTAAACAATTAGAGGCTGAATACACAAGTTAATTGACATACTTTTCATATACTATTATTGACATACTTTTAATGTGCTGTTTGCCATGGCAAATTAGTCATTTGCTAATGTTTCCGATACCCAGCAGAGGAAGGCCACGGAGTCCTGTAGCTTGTTCATTTCAACACACTCTGGTTTCAAAATCCCCATGTGCGTTTTTAGTGCTATCTACAGTTCTGCGTCATCTTCTTTTTTTTTTTTTTTTTTTTTTTTTGCAGTTCCTGAAGTGACCCCAGCCAATGTCAGCGGAGGCGGTGGGAGCAAGTCTGAGCTGGTCATTACATGGGAGGTGAGTGGAGTCCAAACCAAGAGGAAAATGAATACGGTGCTTTGAACCACGGCTGCTTCCCGAGCGTCAGCCCTCACCCCAGTGCTGCATTATGTGGCAGCAAATGGTTAAGAGTTAGCACAACACACTGCATGCTGGCTTTTACTGCTGCTAATGAAAGCCAGCAAGAGAAGATACAGAGATGAAGAATGTTTAATATTCCTTAAGGCAGCCAGGGCTAGAACTTTAGTCATTTGTCTGCTCATATTTTCATATTATGATGTGATGCAGCTGGCGTATTTTTCCTAATAATGAACTTCACTAGACATGCTAACACTTCCACTTAGCACTATTCCTGACCAAGCTGGCAGAATGAATCACCAGAGATATTTTTAAGGTTATTAAAAAACTATAAATGGGTTTTTCTCCTTACCACACAGCTCAATGTGCTAAATTTCCTCCTCCATTGGACTAATTAGTTTCGCTGCATCTCCTACAGATACTCCAATATGTTTCAAAAACACAAGAACATCAGCCATGACTTTGACGCATAATTTGCACAAAATATAATTTGTATTCCAGCACAACAGTCAGTTTACTCTCATAAACATCCAGAGACCGTCCTTCTTATGGCCTAGTATTTTATTTTATTTTGTTTTGAGCCTTGGACTTCAGAGTAAGAAGCTGTCACCAAAAGTAACCCCTTGACATACAGGACAGTGGCCCATCATTACAGAATATTGTCATACACTGAAACTTTGGGAGCCCATAGGCCCTTTTGGGCTTCCAGCTGCAAACTCTCTGCTTAGGAAGGACCGAGAAGCAACAGGGAAATAAATGCAGTGCTCAACTTGCCACCTCTCCATGCTTTGTCTGCCCACAGACCGTGCCTGAGGAGCTGCAGAATGGAGGTGGCTTTGGCTACGTGGTGGCTTTCCGCCCCTTTGGCACCATCAGCTGGATGCAGACCGTCGTGGCCTCCCCGGACGCCTCCAGATACGTCTTCCGCAACGAGAGCCTGCCGCCCTTCTCGCCCTACGAAGTGAAAGTGGGGGTGTACAACAACAAGGGGGAAGGCTCCTTCAGCCCCGTGACGGTCGTGTACTCGGCGGAGGAAGGTAATGCAAGGAGCCCGTCCCCTCCTCCCTGTGTTGCTATCATCCGCGGATCAGAGAGGGTTCAGCATCCGCACCGACATCCTTTGATACCTAATCCTTGCTCTGATTTATAATAAATGGCGCACCGTGATTAATTCTTTTGATAGTCATTAAAATAACATTAATCGTAATGAAATCTTTTGATATTAATGGAAAAGCAATATGTAATCGGGAAAGAATTCAGCTGAGATTTAGTATGAATTAATGTCCACTGATTAGAAAATGTTCCCTCTTGTCCTAATTACTGTACATGGTTTCCTAGGTTGAGCTTAGTAATGACATTTATTATTTCTCTTGCAGAGGAGAAGTGCAGTCTAGCACAGGCCTGACAGGGCTTTGTTTTGAAATGGGAATGTTTGTTTTTGTCACATGCCTCTTTTCGCATGCAATAATGAAGTTCCCTTGAAGTTAGTGACTAAGTAAACAAAGAATTGAAAGCTCTGATTTTATTTTTAACTTGTCTACCCAGAGCCGACCAAAGCTCCGATCACAGTTCTCGCCAGAAGCCTTTCTGCCACAGACATTGAAATTTCTTGGGCTCCCCCTCGAGAGAATCAGCACAAAGGAAGGATACAAGGCTATGAGGTAAGGCAGCGAGCTGCGGCGTGGTTCCAGGGCTGTGTGCTGAGCAGGCTGGGGCTGTGCTGCTCCTGCTGAGCAGTGCCTTACTCTTGTTCCTTCAGCACAGGGATTCCTTTTCTTCCAAGGTAAAAGGTGACACATCTGTCTGTGTGTAGCTGGCTGAGATGCAGATCAGAGCTTGCTGTAGGCAGCCAGTGTGTGCTGATGACGAGGAGAGGCTGCTCTGATGTCAGCGTGCTTCTTTGTGAAAGTCCATAGATTGGGCCATTTCCTCCATCTCAGCCCAAAGCAGTGGTCAGAAGTGCCAGCCCTGAGTTTAAGGACAGAAGGTGGCATGTCTAATCCCTGACATCTCCCCTGAGGTGGAAAAAACAGCAAGACTTAGCCAGATAAGACAGAGAACTTCTTTGAGCAGAAGTGCCGTAGTTAGTGCTAGGAACCACTGGAGTGCTGCCCGCCCATGGTTGGGGTTGAAGTGCTTGCTCTGTCTTGCAGGTCAGGTGTTGGAGACACGATGAAAAGGAAGAGAACGCGAGAAAGATCAGGACAGTCGGTAACCAAACATCTGCCAGGGTCACCAACCTGCAGGGCAACGCGCTCTATCACCTGGCAGTCAAGGCGTACAACACTGCTGGCACCGGTCCCTCCAGCGCCATGGTCAACGTGACGACGAAGAAGCCACGTGAGTGCTCAGGACAAAGGGCAGTGCTCTGCCTGGAGGAGGGGGTATCTACCAGCCCTTCTGGTTTTAATTGAGCCTAAGGAGCTGGGAGATATTCCTCTGCTGTTTTCTTTGTGCAGAAGGATTAGCCATTTTTTGGTAAGGCTCTTCTCCATGTTAAGTAAGCAGAGTGTGCAAAATTGAAATCACAGCTGTGCAGGAAAATTAAGTATTTATCTCGTCATTCAAGCACTCAGATGCTCGGCATGCCCAAGACCAGAAGAAAGAAGACTTCTGGTCTTGGGCATGCCGAGCACCTGAGTGCATACTTTTTTCAGCCAGAGGACAGTGCAGTGTCACACCTGCTGTGACTTCAGGGACACAGATCAGCTCATGAGCAGGGGTGGGACAAGCTGGGAGGGTATGGGGAGGGATCTGACTGCAGATGGCACTCCTCAGTCACAGAACGCTTTCTGTATTTTGCCATAGCACCAAGTCAGCCCCCTGGGAACATCATGTGGAACTCATCAGACTCCAAGATCATACTGAACTGGGACCAAGTGAAAGCACTGGATAACGAGTCAGAAGTGCGGGGCTACAAAGTGAGTGTTTCCCAGCACGGGCAGTGGAACCATGACTGTGCACAGCCTGCATTGGGACCTGCAGGCAGTCCTGATGGAGCCTTGGCTGTCCCCAGATTCTTGCACTGGGCTATAATGGAAATGTTCATTTTCCCATATTGAGTTTGGGGTTTACAGTAGGACCTTGGGTGGAAACCTTCCAGAGGCTGTAGCCAGCTCCTTAATGGCAGATAAATAAAATGCTTTTTTAATAGCTCCATTTTCTTCAGAAAGCAAAGCCAAAAGAAAAGAAAGAGAATCCTCATTAGTAGCAGTTTTAATAGGGTTTAATTTAACCAGAGAGAAATCTTGGGAAGAATTCAGCTCCATCACCTTCCACAAGGGTTTAATTTGGCCCGAAGAAAACATCAGTGAGCAACTGCCAGCCACTGCCCCCAGGGCCGGGCTGTGCAAGCGTTTCCACCAGAGCTGGAAGCGATGAAGGACCTGGGCACGCTTCGTGTTCTGTTCACAGCCCACAGTTTGGCGGCATCAGACTCGTGCTTGTGCCAGCTCTCATGTCTGCCCTCACTTTTAAGTATCTTTGGTGCACTCTACTGAATAATCAAAAGTAGGTAATTCCTCGGGGCTTTCAGTCAAAAACCCCAGATGAATCCCAGCAGTTCGGACCTTCTCATCCCTACGTATTTTTGGTCTGAAGTGCAAATTAAGAAGTCAGTTGAAACAGGTCAGAGAGACTCTCACCACCCTTGAAAATGCAGAATCTACCTCGCAGGTTTCTAAAAAATCCTTTTTTAACTTATGGTTAGGATAACAGTCACATTCCTTCCTGGCTCACAGCAAAACACTGCCCATCTTTTTATTTTTTTCTGGAAATCTTCTGAATGATGCCACAATTTATGATGTTAATTAATAGTTCTTCCAGTTCTTAGAAGGTGAATTGAAGAAGTGATTTACTTGGGGAAGCCAGTAGTGGCTGCTGGGGTCGGGGTAGCATGTCGGTGACCAGGCTGCATGTCTGGGTAGCACTGGGTGCACTGGGATACTCAAAGTGTGAGAAGAGCAGCGCTCAGACCAGGTGCTCCTACAGCAGTGAGTGCTTCTGCTGTTCGTGTCTCCTTGTTGCTCTCCCACAGGTTCTGTACAGGTGGAACAGGCAGAGCAGCGCGTCCGTGATCGAAACCAACAGGACCTCGGTGGAGCTCTCCCTGCCCTTTGACGAGGACTACATCATCGAGATAAAGCCCTTCAGCGACGGGGGCGATGGCAGCAGCAGCGAGCAGATCCGGATCCCAAAGATCTCAAGTAAGGCCGGAGAGCAGGTGCCCCTCTACCCAGCGTCACCCCGGGAGCAGCCAACGGGACCTGGGCTTGGGCATCATGCTCGAGGGGGGGCTGAAATTCAGCATCCATCACCAGCCCAGCCCAGGGTCCTGGCTCCAGCCTGAGCCAAGGTTAAACTCTGAGGAACGGTGTCCTAAGAGCTTACGGTTGTGTTTAAGATTTCTACGCGCTTTCTGCTCTCCTACTTCCGTACTCATATATACTGAATATATTGTTTCACTGCAATTCGCTATAACAAAATATAAAACACAGTGTTCAGAGACTTTTAAATTTATAAGGCTACTGTATAGCAATATTCCGTTCTGTGTTGGACGCATAAATATTTATTTAGGGAAATGAGGTTGTGCAGAAGAACAAACAGAAAAGAGAGTATTTTATTACTCAACATTGCTTTTGCAAAATCTCCATGTCCCATCTTCCATTAATAATACCGCAGTTTATAAGCTGCATTAAATCAGCTGCCTCTGCAATGCAGGAATGTGGCATTAAAATTACAGCGATGTGAAAAACCCTGGGTGAGATCAGAATTATCTCCCCCTGGTTGTGTGCTGTGGCCATACAAACCCTGCAGAGGGATTTCATCAGCAGACACAGCAGAGCAGGAGCGCACGCCAGCTCCTATTTGGCTCCACGCAGGAGCGTCCCTGTAGGATGCTTTAGGATCATCCTGTAGGATGTGGATGGGGCCAGGCTGGTGCCATAAATAACAGCTCGAACGTAGCGTAATTGTAGAGAAAAATGAGGGAGAAGCCTCAGCACAACAGCAGTAGGGATTTCAGTGGGCAGGAGGGGATGGTGGCAGGGCAAGGGGAGTGGGCCAGGCTGTGGGCTGAGGGGTTGCGGTGCTCTCTGCTGATCTCCCCTCTCTCCTTGCTCAGATGCATATGCGAGAGGCGGCGGCTCCTCGACCTCCAGCGCCTGCACACTGTCGGCCATCAGCACGATAATGATCTCGCTCACAGCTCGGTCCAGTTTATGACAAAAGTTACACAGAGGACTTCTTGTTTATAATATAAGCAACATTTAGCTAGCTGTTTCGAAGACACCCAGTACCAAGTAATATTGTGGTTTGAGTACATCTTACTACTGGAAAAATGTTTATGCTTCTTTAGGAATGGCATTATACAGTACTTCCTCAAAGCAAATATAGCTTTGTCTGAAGTTTCCTTGGAAACTCTGCAATGCACTGAAAACATCTGTAATATGATGTTACCAAAGCAGTTTACATATGTCCTTATATGCATATTTTTTATTATATATTTAGTGTTTTATAGAATTTTTTAAAGTTAACATATGATGTAGATATTAATTTTTCCTCTGCTATAAATGCTACGGACAACATTATCATGAAAATATTGTTTGGAATTTTTTCCTTTCTGACCACGTTGTTCTTAGTCAGTTGGCCGCGACTTTCCTGTACGGTGTCACAGGGCTCTGTGGGGCAGAACTGCTTCCCCCCGGGCTCAGAGTGAGCGGCGATCCTTGTGTGAACCCAGTGCAGTGAGCACGCAAGATTTCACATTTTATTCAGAGGATTCAGCGAGACAAACTCGAAACGCTCAGAAAGAACGCTATGGTCTTGAAACAAAACACACAGATCCCGGTTGTTTGCGGACTACAGGACGTGTAGCTGATATTCTGGCATCACGCAGTAAGGTTCCATTTTTACAGTCTTGAAATAGCTTTGTCTTTATCATAATTAGCATCAAACTGGGTAGGAATGAAGGTAGCGCGGAGACGTTGGGTACCAGCGTGGGTGTCCCCCGAGGGCCCCGGTGCAAACCCGGCTCAGCCCGTGCCGACATCGCTCCAAGGACACCGAGAGCAGCGCTCCAAGACCCAGTGCTGCCGGGCTCAGCGTCGCCCACGCGCTTTCCTCCCTCGTCCCATAGCTCATCCTCCTCTCCAGCCCCATTCTGGCACCCACTGGGGCCCGGCAGCGGCGTGGGGAGAGGGAGCCCACGGCTCTTCGGGAGGAACCCGGAGGCGGAACAGCAGCACGCCGGAAAACAACAATATCCACAGCAAAAATCATCTTCGTCAGAGAAGGACTGTTTGTTACTACGGGGTACTTTTGTAAGTTCACTCAGATGGGATAACGCTAGTACAAGGCAATGGAATTTTCTATAAAATTTTCAAGTTTAAATGCGCAGCAGTGGTTTACTATTATTTTTTCCTGATAGCTTGAATTTGCCTGTAACTTGTCTTTTTTGCTTACAAAATAATACAGTTAACTTTTAGACCTTCTAAATATATTTATTCAGTAACGCATAATCAGGATTCCACTTGTGTAAAAGTCAGGGGTGTTGACCAGAGAAATATTGTCAGTATTTCAAGCTGTGTTTCTTTCTTAGTTTGATATGGTTACTTCTATGTAAAAAAAAAAAAAAAAAAAAAAAAAAAAAGGAAAAAAAAAAAGAAAAAAAACCCACAAAACCAAGAAAAATGGAACAAAAAAAAAAGAGCTGTAGTTTTCTCCCCAGTGTAAATGATATTTATCGGTGAACTAGCAGATGTAACCTTTTTTTAAAGGTATTGTTAATAAATATTCTGTCATTTGTAAAGATACCTGTCTGCCGGGAGCGTTTCTCCGCCCCGTCCCTTTGCACCTGCAGTGACAAATGTCAGCGCCCTGCGCCCACCTGGCTCCTCCCCACCTGGGGGGCCGCAGTGGAGTCCGCTTTAGAATAAATCTGTGGGGCTGACAGCAGCTGTTGCTGTAGAGTTGTGACCTTGCAAAACTTCTGTGTGGGCTGGTGCGGTTGGAGCGCAGCTCGGGCATCTCCGAGTCTCGCCGAGATATGGAAAAGGATCAGAAACAAAACAAATGCTTCCCCCACTCCCCCAGGTAAGGCATCGCTTCCTTCTTCACGTTTTGTGTTTCCAATTCTGTGCTTTATGTGTGGCAGCAGAAGTTGTGTGATTGGAGCCACCCAATCTTGGGTGTTTCCTTTGATGTCTCAGAGGAACCCACTGCACTTGGCCCATCCGTGATGCTTAAAACCAAAACGGCCTGGTATCCGATTCAGTCTTTAGAAAGAAATTTTAAAACTGCTATCTTCTATGGGAATTGTAAAAAGATTTATTAAAACGAGGAAAAATAGTGATGGCTTTGAAAAGATTTCTTCTTCATTGGAATGCAACCTAAGAAGTAATTAAAAAATTCATGTTTTAATGTCTTCGTGCCACTATAGGGCCACGCAGCACTCAGCCCGGCCACGTGTCGGGGTGATTCATCGGCTCCCAACCAGCAGCATGGGCTTGTGATTCTGAGCGTTGCGTGAGGAAGGAAAGGAGGAGCAGCAACACTCACACGGAGGTAGGGAGCTTGGCACCCGGTGGGGGCACCTGGGTGCTCCAGGCACTGAGCGTGGCTTTGGGGAAAAAAACACAGAAATCCGGGCACAGAAAATCCAAAGCTTATTTGTCACTTCTGAAGTTTGTAGTAGAAACTTGGGTACCTGTCCAAGCTCTGATGCCCCAAGAGCTGAAGGCTTTCACCGCCAGTGCGGAGCAGTCACAGCGCACAGCTCAAGTCCAAACTGCACCAAAATGTATTGCATTAATCTCTGCAGCACCTTTCCCTTAATGGGAATGAAATTATATTTAGAAATCTTATTTATTAGAGTACTTGAAGCCGTGACATAAATGAAATACAGCAAATGAATTCTCTTTCATCTTGCTTTTAGGATTTTACTAATGAAATACTGATTTTCAGACTGTTAAAGCTGGGCACCTCCAATCCATTCCAATCACAAGCAGTAGAGACATTTGAGGCAGAAACATTGTTATATTAATGAGCTACATTAATTTTGATGGAGCCATGCTACTTCACCCAGATGAGAGCTGCCTCATTTATTATAATTATTTTTAGTCCTTAGCACCTGGGAACTCCATTATGTTTAGGCACTTTCCAAACAACTTCATTGCTCGGTGTTTTGGGGTTTTTTTTGTCTCATTATTCCTTGTTTACATGCTCGGGGCAGGTGGGTGGGCAGGAAGCTCTTTGGGCAGTGCAAGAAGAGCAGAGCAGCCAGCAAGGCCAGACCTGAGCTGCTCGGGCAGCTTCAGGCAGGTGTGATAACTTGCTTGGATGGGTAAGATGAGCAAGTTGCAGTAGCGGGCTCAGATTTTCAAACCCATCTGAAGGCAGCTGGAATTACCGATAGAGGAGGAGCCCAGCTCCTTTGGTATCAGAAAGCCCTGGTGAAACCACAGAGAGCTCCTTGGCAAACGTCCTTCGCTATGTATAACTGAGGACTGCATTCGCAGGCTGTGTTTTATAGATGGGGTTGAGGAAAGGTATCAGCATGCGCCATTTTCCCATGTTGTTTTTCTTCTTTTTTTCCTCTTACGCTGTAACCTTTTGCACCATGTCTGTGGGTCGGGGCTGTCACCTTGCCATTGGCACCACCGTGCTCCTTCCGCACCGCTCACACGGTTGTTGTAAATGAACGAACAAAAAACTGCCGGAACCACAGTCGAGCAGTTCTGAGCGTGTGGCCTCGTGGCTGCCCTCAGAAGACGTCGTCGTGCAGAGCGCTGCAGGGGAGGCCCTCGGCCAGGCCGCCCGGCTCCAGCCATGTCTCGCTGGGGCAGCTGCGCGCCCTCTGCAAAACAAGCAGAGCTCTAGCACCGACCGAGCCCCCTGCAGCCATGCCTAGGCAGCGAGCCATCGTGAGCTGCTGGGAAGCCCACAGGGGCAGCGCTGTCAGCACCTCACCCCGTTTACTCTGTCATTTAGGAATGGAGTGCTCATAGCAGGCAGCTCCAAGGTCTCGTGTCCCTAGCAGGCAGCAGGGCCGTGCCCTCACCTCCTGTGCCCACCCCGAGCTGCCCTTAAGGACAGCAGGACCAAAGGTAGCACCGAGATGCCACTGGGAACAGAACAGCCTCTGTGTGCTCCCGTTTCCCGGCTGCAGAGTTAATATTTGCCATCTCTCACATTCTTATTTGTGATACCCTAAGTCATGTTATTTCACACCCATGGCTTTAATTAAAAACAAACATTATTCGCTAATCTTTTAAGCCTGTTTCCTTGACCCCGGACCAAGGAATAATACCCCAAAAATCAAACCTCTATTCTGAGGGGACAAATTAAAATCAAGTTACCGAGCAGCACTTCCTCGACCAGACAATGAGGAGTTTTATCTTATCTGAAAGGCAAATGTATTTACCGGGAAGCGACAGCAAACATAATAAGGCTTAAAACCAGCTTAACAGTAGGACACGAGCATTTCTCACTGTTCAGTTTCACAAAATAAATCGGCTCTGTGGGAGCTGAGCCCCAGTCCCTGGCAAGGCAGCGCCGTGCCTGGCTGTGCTCCCACGAGCAGCGGTTGCACAGGAGGCAGAGCTGGAGGCGCAGTGCCTGCGGCTGAAGCGTGTTAGGAACTCGAACAGCGCTCAGTCCTGTCCCAGCCTTTCGCATCTCAGGTGTTTTCAGCTGTTTTTAAGCTTCCCCAAACACTTATCTGCAAACCAGGCCATGCACCTTGAGTGCTGCATTCAGTTCTGGGCCGCTCACTACAAGAAGGATATCAGGTTGCACCAGGGGAGGGTCAGGCTGGATATCAGAGGACATTTCTTCTCCCAAGAGCGGTTGGGTGCTGGCATGGGCTGCCCAGGGAGTGGTGGGGTCACCGTGCCTAGGGATGTTCAGGGAACGTGGAGATGTGGGCAGTGGGGGTGGGTTGGGTTGGGCTTGGGGATCTTAGAGATCTCTTCCATCTTTCATGGTTCTGTGAGAGCTGCTGCCCCTCAGCAGTGACGTGGCCCCGAGGCCAGCGTTGCTAAATGCACACTATACTGTCGAGGCCAGGCACAGTGCTGCATTACTGCACCCACCAATTCCCATTTGTTGGGCTCTGCACAGCACATACAACATCCACCTTCAACGCTGACGTTAGAAATTGAAGAGGTCAAAAGGTTGTAACTCAGTAACACTGTGCTGATAGTCCACAAGAAAGGAGCAGCACACCAGCACAAGTGTTCCTTCTGCTGATTAAGAAAAAACAAAAGTGATTAACATATTTACCTCATAGTGATTTGGAAAGGGATCTCTGAACTTGATCCTGGGTGTTGGAATCGGTGGAAACAGTTTGCTCCACATGTGTTGTCTGTGAGAAACAGAGGCAGAGGGCAGTGAGAGCACTGCTGTGTGGTGCAGGAAGCGCCCGGCCTGGGGGCTCCAGCAGCCCTGACTGGGAGAGCAGTGCCGTGCCGGGCTGTTCCCAAGGGCGGCCCTGGTTTGGGTGCTCAGGACAGGCTGCCTCATGCTCAGGTCGTGGTTTCTAGACATAATCTGCGTCATGGCAGGAGAGCAGCTGCAAGGAATTGCGTGGGCTGCCTGTAAGCTGCTACGTTTTGTGGGGATGAGTTGATGGTCAGATTTGATGATCCTAGAGGCCTTTTCCAACCTTAGTGATTCTGTGATTCTATGATTCCTTAGTCTGGCCCAAGCGTTTGGGCAGACGTACATTTGTGGTAGCGAGAGCTGCAGAGCAACCGTTTCCTTGTCTTTGATGCAGCCCAGAGCACAGAATACACATTTCAATCACTGAAAGGCTCTGTCTGCCTCTGGATGGCACGAGGTCCAAGCAGGGCCAGATTTTAATGGGAACGTGGCCTGAGTGAAGATGACAGAACTTAGCCCAGGAGGAGTGTGCAGAGCTGCTGTGCGGACCGGCCTAGTGCCCACACAGCAGAGGCAAGGCCGAGGCACGGCGGCCCTGCAGCACCTGAGCCCTGGGCACTGCAGCCAAGTCCCGCTCCCCTGCCCCATTTGTTCTGTGGCAGCTCTAGGTGATGTCTGGTTCGTTGAGCACTTAGGTTACTTTGACTTTCTTTCAAAAGCTTTCCGATTTCTGTCAAGTTTTCTTTTATCCTATTATCCCTCCTCAGCAGGGAGTCTAAAATAAATTCCTGCTGCTGACTTACTCTTTTCCAAGGCTTTCATTTTGAGACAGAAGAAATCCTCATCTCTCTCCCACCCACTCCTCCTTCTTCGAAGCATTTCCAATCAGTTTGGAGCTAAACCTTCCTGGTGAGCAGCTGCTGCCTTTAAGGAGACATTGATTGGGAACTGATTATTTGCTGAAGGGAAGTACCACAGCTGGCACAGCAAGACCTGGCTGAACCAGTTAGGGGATGTCTGCCATTGCTGCGTGTGGACCAGGGCTTGGGAAGGCATGCAGCCAAGAAGGGGAACGTGCACACCCTGATGCAGGCACTCCATCTTCAGAGCTCCTACCATGAAGAGCAAAGCAATCTCAATACAGTAAATAATCAATTGTCCTCAGCAGAAACATGATCGCTTCAGGGGGAACTGAAAAGGCCCTTTGTTGTGAGGTGGGATTTCTGTGGGCATAAAGAGGGACTGGTTTGTCCTCTGACTCTTCCCCCAGCTCCTAGCAGGGACCAGAACTGGAGGAACCAGATTACCCTTTGTTTCCTGAGTTTAGCTCTGTTCACACTGGCCCACAGTCCCAGCAGCACCTGGTTTTCAAGGAGCTGATGGAAGGCCAAGTGACTCACTGCCATCTGCCTCGGGGTGCCAGTGACACCCCAAGTTCAGTGACCTGAACAGCTTCAGCCAGAGGCAGCTGGGGAAAGGCTGCTGCCAGGAAAGAGTGGAAATTTGGGAAAGCAGCGGAAAAAACCTTCCCAGTATGCTCGGGGAAATAGCAGAAGGGAAGCAACCTGCTCTTACCTCAGTCTGAGCATGGTTTTGATTTACACTATTGCTGTATAATGTAACCAGATGTGGTTACATGGAGATGTGGTTTTGTTTGGAATTGGTGCATTTGTAGTTGTGCTCTTCATCAATGAAAGATTTTGATGGAGCCGTGCCAAAATCATTTATTGAGTCAGCAATAAGCATTAAGTTACACGTCACTTCTGGACTGGAAACGCTTAAGAAGGGGTGCACGAGTGCCCAGCAGCACTGAGATGGGAGCACACCTGGGTTCGTGGTGGCTGCGTGCCCCTCGGGTGCAAGGGTCCTTGCAGTGGGCCAGTGCTGTGGTGCTTACAGTGGTGTTCTCAGTATGGTCCTGGTCTTTTTTGGCAGGACACTGAAAAGTTGGAGTTGAGTGATTAAATATTTTGTCACAAAAAGTGATCTAGACATCTGTGTTTGACTTTATATGGGTCAGACCGCAGTCTTTGCCATTAGTGCTATTTGGACCACTGGGCTTTGGAAACACCTTGTGGGCCCCTCCTAGCTTAACTCTGTCTCAGCGGTTGTGCTTTGTCTTTCTGACATTTGCTACTCTCCCACGAGCTGTGACTTTAAGAGGCCAAAGATAAACAAAAATAAGAGAGTATGTTCTTGTAACCTCTATGATGAGATGGGTAAAATATTTGATTTCACAGGTTGCTGGAGTGCCTTCACTAACGGCGGGGCTCCCCTGAGATTGCCTGCGACCTGTTCCAAATGACTGCCCTGCAGCAGGTGCTGGGCAGCTGCTGGCCATGGGCTGTGTGGGGTGCAGAGAAGGGAGGGGAACCAGGTGGAGGGCAGAATGGGCACAACGATCATAGGGTAAGCAGGGTGACTCAGTGCCCTGATTGCATTAAGTGGAGAGCACCTGGGAGCGAGTTATTAACTACATCCTCCTGGGGGATCTCCTCCAGGAGACAATTTTGTTCAGAGGCACAGGTTAAGGAAGTGTAGAGGATGCTTGTTCATGAAGACAGAGGGAATATGAGGAAAGCATTCAGTTGTGCTTTTTGTCAAGACAGTTTCCTCATCGGTCTGCAAGTAAGTGATGGGAAATGGTTCTCCAAATTGCTCCGAAGGGCTACTTTGCCTTGTAGCAGCGATCTTTACCTCTGATACTTGCAATCACCAGTAAACACACAGAAAAATTTATAGAAGCCTTTAGAATAATGAAATTCCTTATAACGTCTTTAAATTGTATGAAATTTCAAATGATTCTGCGCCTTGAATTGCGTGGTACGCTCCATGAATTTTCAACAGCAGTAAAAACTGGGAGTATTAAAGAAATTGTGATACAGAGAACTTGTTCTACTTTTCTTTTTCTAAGATCTGCAGATAACAACAAACATACAGGCCAACCACTGCATTTCATCTTTTTGCACTTCTTGCCTCCTCCCAGAGTGGGCTGGAGGGCTAGAAGAAGGGACAGTGAAGTAAAGAAGTGGCCAGGATACATCAGGATCGCTGTTAATTCAAAACGCACTGAAGAAATTAATAAGAAATGAGCAGAGTTGAGGACAGTGCTTAAATTGAGGGGAGCTGTGTTTATCGTGTGCCTGAAAATTGCTGCTTGCTGCTTGTTTCAGGGAAGAAGCTTCTAATTACGTTGATTCTTTAATTCATCACTTATGGCCTGACCAGTCTCTGCTACAGAAATCCAATATAGCTGGGTTTCTTTACAGCACATTTTTGGGAGTTTGGCTGCGTGGAATCTGTTTTAGCATCCATAGCCTCTGTAGTACTTAAAAATAAGCTAACCAAATAGTTCAATGCATTTGTTCTTGTCAAGGAGCGATGAGGAGAAGAAAGCTCAAAGGAGCACAAGAACTTCTACCTCTTCAGAGCATCTACCACGCTCCTGAAATTCAGACTACTTGCCCAGGGCCTAACACTGTGTGTAGGTGCTGGCCAGTGAGAAAACCATGGACTGTATGTACATTTTGGCCGTGAAAGATGGTCTCATCAGTTTTACTGAGGTTAAAGGCAGAATCCCCCTCTGGAAATCAAAAGCCCTGTAATGTCCATTTATGTGAGGAAATGAGATATGGACAAATAGCTTTTTAAGAAAATGTTCTCACTTGATATATGGGGTCCTTTTTCTTTTAAAATTAAATTGAATGACCCTCTTAACCCACCAGTTTTGCTGAATGTTACTATTGATAATTAATGAGGCTGATTGTTCCTTATTCAGTACTTTTGCTTTGTATAATTATGCTTGAATATAAAACTCAGTGCCCCTTCTAAAAATGAAGCAAAGTTTTTAATGACCTCCCAAACTGTTCAACACCCAGTACTTAGGTACACTGCAATTAGAAAGAAGAAATTAATACTTACGATTTGCATATAATACCAATAAGCGTGACCGTAAAGCATGTGGATACACAAAGCACAGTGAGAATCCAGACTATGAGATTCTCCTGTTTGTTTCCACCTGAGTTTCATGGGGGGAAAAAAAAAAAAACAAAAAAAAAAAACTTAGTGCAGATTATTTTAAGCACACTTTTACAAAAGGTTTCATCAGCTGTTTTCAGATCACAGTTGAGCATGCAAACTATGCAGACTGGGTGTCTCAAATTAAAAATGGAATGGGAAGTTTCCATGAAGCTGACATTCTGACTTCCTCAATACATTTCTTTCACTGTATTGCCACCAAGCTGAGCAGCCCGGCCCAGCAGCACTGCCAGGATGCCAGCCTGCGTCACACCACATCCCCACATGTGCCAGGCAGCAGAGGCACTGCTTGCTTATAGCCTCAGGCACAACCTGTTTGTTTTCCATTAAACTGCTCTTCACTTCTGTTCACCCTTTCCACAGGAACTGCATTTCTCTGCCTTCTTAAACTTGCCTGTAAAAAAAGACATTGAAACCTGCAGTTTTTCCTGTGAGCTGTTGCTGATGCATTTCCTCAGGGAGGATTTCTCTGCTGCCTCTGCCTGCGAGCACACGCAGGTACTTCTATCAAGGTCAACATTTGTATTTTAGAAAGGCGTGCTTAGTGGCCAGGACCATTACTTTGTGCCACATTATGCCACATAACGCAAACATTTACATTGAACTGCATTTTCAAAAGGTTGCTGAGTCCATGTGTGCTTCCAATAACTACCTGTCCTATGTATCAAATGCCAGCGCTGCCATTATCAGGTAATTGAAAGGACATAAATCGGCCAGCAGCAGACACGTTGGTTTTATTGGTGCAGTAGAAAAAACAGTATTCAATTTTGGCCAGATTTTTTCCTAAGAAACAAGGAGCTGAGCCTGCTGTCTCAGAGTAGGCACTGGGACCAGGGTGTGGGCGCTGCCATGAGCCTGCACCAATCTGTCCTGGGCCTTCGTGCCTCTGAAACAGAAGTCCCCAGCCAGCCTCCAGCTGCAAACATGGTTGGGTGGCTTATTTAATCTGCAGTGCTGTCACTTTTCTTTCAATAAATTAGGTTTAGGGGTGTAACTGTCAACCCAGCTGGGTTATGCCCAGTGCGAACCACTTGTTAAGGCTCCTATCATAAAGGCTGGGAAGTGTTGTTCTCCAAACCAAAAACAGAACAGTCCTAAGTCTTTTCCATATTATGATGGTTGATGGTGTTCCCCAGAGACTTTGGAGACCTCCTAGTACCAACCCCTTGCCGTGGGCAGGGGTGCCAGCCACTAGACCAGGTTGCTCCAAGCCCCATCCAGCCTGGCCTTGAACACATAACAGAGACAGAGGGAACACATGAATCCTCCTCACAGCCACAGCAAGCTGGCAGCAAAGTGGATTAGAATGGCTGAAATGCATACTGAAATCCAGCAACTGATGGAGTAACCTCAGCTGGGTCAACAAACTGTAACAAGCCTCTAAATATCCCCCTTCCTAAGAAAAACTGAAGAAATTGATGCTGTTCTTGGATATGTTTAAGATTATTTTTTTTTTTTTTTGTAATGGAAGACTAATTTCCTTTTTGCCTTGTTTACCATCCAAATGAATTTCTCATATTTGGTATTTGTTGCCTCTTAGTAGAGGTGTCATTAACAATTGTGTTTCCCGGTTCCCCAGTCATCATCACGCTGCAGGACAGGGACGGATCCAGAAATGCTTCAGCTGACAGAGAGGTTCCCTCAGATTCTTTGGATTTGCTGGGAAAGCAGAACTGGGACAGCACAGACGTGCTGTGAGGCACCTCCCAGCCCCAAACTTGACATAATGATCATAAACCGTGAGCCCTGGCGGTGGGTACTCCCACGTACGAACCTTTTGTTTGACTTCAGCACTTGGTTTGACTATAGCACTTCTAAACAACCTCTTAGAGAAAGGTGGCATCAGGGTGAACTTTAACAACGCCTGCTTTGGCAGCACGTACCTGCATTGCACAGGGTTTGATCACCACAGCCCAAGGAAAGGATCCAGAATTGTATTTCAATTTTTAACAAAGCTAGAGGACTGCTGCTACAGGGGAAAGGGAGAAGTACAGTGAACAGAAGAGAGTCAGACTTTCTTTTGCCTTTTTTTTAGTGAAAACCAGGAAGTGAAGAAACTCAAAAGATAACAGCGAAGCAGGATGTCTAAGAACAAACAGTTGATAACGTGCCATGATAAGAAAACTGCTGCTCCCAGAAAAAAAAAAAAATGTTCAGCAAGTAGGAAATACAGAACAAAGTGAGGCAAATTATCATATTCCAAATGATGGTTTGCTTTGTTTTGTTTTTAAGATTTCAGATAGCTCCAGTAGAGAAAAAACCGGTGTGACCACTCATATTAACTTCCAGCATTAGCATCTTGGAGCATCTATTTTTGCTGCTTTCTATTAAAATTAAGGGAGTGTTGCACGTGCTCATGATTGGGCAGTATGTGCTTTCCAGCAATGTATTAATACTTCATTACAAGACTGATGCATGTAATTCTTACCTATATAAAGAGTTTCACTCCAGTCACTCCAAAATCCACTTACACAACACATGTGATAATTTGCTCTTATTTGTATGGAATATCTGCAGGTAACATCAATCCGTAATCTGAAGTCATGGGAGTATGTTTTAGATACCTGTTAAAAAAACAATCCCATGCTGTTACAGATTGTTTGAGACTAAAGAATTTAGAAAACAGTTTAATCGTGTTTATCTTTTTATTTTCAAAAGCTTTTCTAGTAGACTAACAGCAAGCATCAGGCACTGCTTTTGAAGAAAGTTGTCTATCTTTACAGGTACCACTTCTCTCCTAGTATATCAGTATCTCAGAGCAAAGCTTTTGAAATTTGCTTCATTTTGGATTCTTCCTTCAGACATTTAATGCTGGATTTTGAGAACTGTCCACCTTCATCCTGCTGAAACCAGACACAGTACAAGTGAGTAACTCTTTTCTGTTCTTCTGTTTTCCAAGCTCTCTTGGAGGTAGTTTGTTGCGGGCACAAATGATATCCAGCAAGGAGGCAAAATATGAAAACTGATGAGATTTTGGCTTTGTTGAACCCTAGTCACAAATAGGACGCAAGTTTCACCAAGAGTCCATAGTTCCAAACATGCACTGATAGCAGGTTTTAATTTAAATCATCTTAAATGTGTGCCATATCTATGAATGTGAAGACTTTTTCTCCAGGTTGCATAAAGTCAATCTTTATCTATACAGGATAGTCAGCTCAGAGGCAGGAATGAAATATAATGTTTGGGCACCAGAGAAGCAATTACCTGCTTGTTACCTGACTTCAAGTTGATGAGGTAAAATTCATATTCAAAACAGCCTTTATGGAAAGTAGAAAGTGGCTTCTCCCATGTGGCCACGAGATCGTTTTGCTCTAAGAAAACAGTGATGTTTCTGGGAACATTCACTTTCTCTACAAAAAGAAAATCACACCGGTAAGTTATATAGAGAGTGAAGCTTAAATACTAGCAATTCAAGCAGCTTATAAATTGATAGAGTTTTCAAGTAGGGCCTAGAATTCTTGAAGTTATTTCACATTTTAGGCAGAAAATGTAAAGATTAAAGAGGAATAACTATTGCACAAAATAAGAAAAAGAGTTTAAAAAATACACTTATATGATTAGGAAAACTAGATTATTGAAGGAGGAAAGTATTTATGAAATTATTATTTGCAAAATCATGAAATTAATCATAGACTGATTCAAACTGGTTTTTGTTTTTTTTTTAAACATAACCAGGAAAGTTGCTGAAAACTGGAAAAAAAAATAAATGGATCAACAGCTATTTGGGGGATCGATAACACTAATATTCTCTTACAAATATTTCATAATTGTGCTGGACTTCATTTATTTAGTTAGTTGTTTGTTTGTTTTTACTCACCAATGGCGTTTTGGTTAAATAACTGCTGGAAAGGTTTGATTGCAGCATACTTGCTAGAGCCATTAATGTGTATTACAATGAGCTCGTCGATCTCATCGGGAGCAATATGAGTCACTGAAAATCTGCACTCTGTATTCCTGTTCCACTTGTCTGTGATATAATCCTGGCATTCTTCCGTGTAGGTCTGATACCTAAATTAAAACATTTTGTGAGAAATGCTCTTAAAGGAATTTTGTGCTGAGTAAAATGGGAGAAGACACCAACCTGTAAAACAGAAAGTACTTAGTATCTTCTGGTGCCCCTGTGCCAGGAAGCCAAGTGCAACGGAGAGAAACAGTACTAGAAACGGTGAAGCGAGTAACGCAGGACAAATCAGTGACAGCTGTATTTTCAGCACCTACAGAATCACAAAATTATAAGACAGGAAAAAAATTAACACTTGTTACAGAAGTTGCATGAAATTGATGCTTCTAAGACACTTTGGTTACAGTCTTTGGTCCATTTTATCTAGGTTGTATCCAGTCCTGTTATTGATCACACAGTTCTACCGGTTATGGAAGGATGAAGATTCCTCAAAATCACTGGTAAGTTTGTACCACACAGCACCATTACGTACTTTCTGTACACCTTGGGATTCAAGGCAGTATCATCCTTTGCTATCCTTGAGTGGATGGGAGTAGGTTATCTTAGCTTTAGCAAGTAATTCTTACAATCTTTTACATGGGTTATCCATGTTGTGCATCTTCAGATGGTATAAATAATTGCGTAAAACCATTGTAGCAGGTGGAAGGGGAAATGTTGTATTATTTAGTATTAAACCTGTCGTCTTCTGATGTCTACTCCACAGACGAGGACAGAACACAAATTCAGACCTCCTTCTCATTTCTTCTTACCCGGCGGAGCCTGGAGTTCCGCTGTCACCCAGTCACTTGTCATCTGAAGGCCCTTATGGAAAAGTAATGTCCGGACATGTGCAGAGAAACCATTGTGAAGTACAGCTGTTCGGAAACTGTGAGTCTTCATTGTATCATACTTGAAAATTTAAAAAAAAAAAAAATCAGATAAGCAACACAAGATGGAAGCTTAATTAAGGGATCTGCTAAGAGCGATCTACAAAGGATGGGCTGTTAGCTGAGTGCTTCACTACACGGTTACTTGAAACCTTGAAGGCAGTGCATCACATGCATCACACCTTCTGCACCCTTGTTTGACTCAACAAGAAGTCAGCCCTCTTAGCATCCTGGACTGATTTTTGTCTTACCTCTTCAAACACAGGAGTTAAGATTTTCACATCGTATCTGATAGTGTAGTTTTTTTGTTCCTGATTAGGGCTTGGCTTCCAGCGTAGAAGCACTTGTGCTAATGCAGAGACTGTCAGGGTGAAGTTAACAGGTGGGAAAACCTGAACTGTAAGGAAGAAAACAAAAATATTCTTAGTGCAGTAATCCAGTGAGTTGTTTAGGCCAATAGCTATTGATATGTAATGAGCAATAATACAAAAAACAATAAAGGATTTCATTTCAATATTATATTCTCTCAATAGTTTTTCAGAAAGCATTTCTGATATTTGAAATATATATTTAAATAACAACCAAAACTTCATCAAATAAGAATTTACTTAAAGCTTAGATTAAAAATGATTTTTTTTTTACCACCGTTTCATCCTTATAATTACAATAACACATTACATTTGGCTTGTTAATTAGGTCCAGGCTTTTCAATTTGATCCCCTAGGCACTGGGCATCTGTACTGAACAGGTCAATAAGTGATCAGCCAAACGATCCATTCCCGTGGACCCAGGCTTGCAGAACAGCATGACGTGGGGGCTTCTAAGTGAAGGCTGACAGCCACAAGAAAAGGAAAGAAAAGTATGATGAAGAGAGGAATTAGGCCTAAATGGAAGAAAACACAGAAAGGATGGGAATGATAATTTAAAATGACAAGGCAAGAGGGATTCCTGGAGCTCTTATGGAAATGAAGAAGATCTCATGCTGGGGAGAAATGTTTGCATATAAATAGCAAGGCAGTGAAATTATCAATCTACTCCCTTCCACTTCGAGAGTGCTTCAGAGCCCGTCCTCCCTCGTTTGCCATGTCCCAGGCAGCTTTTAATGCCCATTTGTTCAACTTTCAAGCAAGTGTAATGCCCATTTGTTCAACTTTCAAGCAAGTGTTTTGCATTAGGGAAACAGCCTCCTGGGGAGTCAGAAAACCCCCACACAGACTGCCCCAAACTGCTTTCTCCAAAATGTTCCTTGTTGAGATGCCCACAAAAAACCACCAGCATTAAGGTTCTTGATGTACCAGGACAGGCACCAGGGCTGCTGCCAGCGATGTTCTATGTTGCCTTGTTTCTGCAGATAAGTGCAGTTTTATTCCTGGACATAAAGCTGCTGTCAGGAACAATGCCATTGATGGAAGGGAAAGGACTTACCTGCTTTACACTGAAGTGTGAGTGGCTGGAGCATGATTCTTATCCAAAGGAGGGTCAGACAAACTCTCATCATGCTGGCCATAATGTTTAGATGGTCAGTGGGAACGACCATGTATCAGAGTGCAGGGCTTGCCACCTTTTTACAGACAGGCTGATAGCTACAACCAAGCACAAGCCCAAGTGTTAAGCACGCAAACCATGGAGCATGCTACAGGTACACACAGCTACACGATCAAAGCAATAAAACCTTGCAGGCCACAGACTTCTCTCATTCCCTTGCAGGAAAATACAGCTTGCTGTAGCTAAATTCAAGTACGACTAACCACATCGCATTGTGCTGTTTGCTTTTGCCAGGCCCCCTTGAACAAGTTACTGTTTTCAGCGTTGTCATGCTTGGGTGCTCAGAGCAGCAGTCATGGAGCTACGGCATCTCTCAGCAGAGCGAGTCGGGTTCAGGTACATTGGCTTTTGGTGGAGTCCCAGGCACTCCAAGAGCAGAAATATCTGTATTTTTAGCTGTCACTGTATCAAATGGCTACATGCTGAAATTTGTTCTCCAGTTTCCATTTCACTGAAGAAGCAGTCTCTGTGCTCACCTCAAGGCTAATTCTCCAGTGTTAATTATTGGGCGTAAGAGAAACTATTTTGTTTGTTTCTAATTTAAATGAGCGACTATTTTTAATGCTTGAAAACAGCATGTTCTTATGCTTCCTACAGATTGTTTCATGAAGTACTGGGGGAAAAAAATCTGTGTGTTATCATTCATGTATAACCTAATATAAACAACATGGAAATACAGAACAGCAGCTTTCCAAAATGTTCTTACAGAAGAGAAATACGCCCTCCTAGCCCAATCACACTGCTTCCCTGGGGCATCTACAGCAATTGCTTGTATGAAAAACATAATATTTTCAGACGTTAATGAGCAGAGAAAGCATCTTTAACCCATCAGTTCTCACTGAACCTCCAATAAATAACCCAGGGACTGGAAGCAATCCAATTGATCACAGTTGGAATACTTCTGCTACACAGTAACTATTTTTAAAAATGGTGTATGAATGCTTAGCTCATTAAAATGATGCATAATCCACAATACAGTGTGTTTCTTAATGTCCAAGCCTGCTCATTATCTATATTCGTTTTCTGCGTGTATCTAGTATTCTGCTAGCCAAAGTGTTCATGAGGCTAATTGAACCTCTAGAGTTTTCTAACGGATTATTCCTGGAGAGTCAGTGCTTGCTCTTGCGTAGGTTGGGTCACTGACAGACATTTTGGTCAGATGTTTTGGTTCTTCCAAAATATACGTGAATCACAACCAGGGAACTATTACTGATACCATACATTTATGCTTAAACAATGCCTCCGAGATTTTTTCCAATTGTATTACCATTCGTGAATGATATCACACAGTCCATGATAACCTGTTCGTTTAATGTGATAAATTCTTGAAAATAAAATCAAAAAAGGTTAACAAAAATGTACAAACAAGATTATAATCCCCACAGAAATAGGTATAGTAAGTTCTCAGGATGAGTAAAAGCCTCGTTTATGGTTTTGGTTATAGACAGTAAAAAGCAATGAGTAGAAGGTAGAAGATGCATTCCCTTCTTGGAAGGGAATATTCCTTCTCAGTGCGGTGTAAATCTAAACCATAGTGAATAGCTGAAATGGTAATGACTTTCTTACTTATAACTGACACAAGTTCCACTATCTGAGAGGCAGCTGGTCAGGATCGTATTCCAGATGCATTTCCCAGCACAATGCAAAGATGACTTAACAAAGTGGGACCCTGGCAGCCTTCAAACAAAGCACAACAAGACAAAAAACCAAACCGCAACGTAAATCCCGGGAGGTTACCTGCAGAGCCTCCAAAGTTCTGTGAAGAGCCTGCTCTGTTTGTTCAGGCATCCTCTGGGTCATCTCCCTGTGGGTTCCTTTTGTAACTGCTGTCTTTTAAGTACAGACGTGATAGGTACTTCAGAAATGATAGGAGATGATAAGTTAGACAAGCATGCATTGTAAAAGGGAACTGCAGATTTAACCACAGGATGGAAGGCTCTGTTCTAGCACGTGGTTTTACTTTATGTATTGAGGGTTAGTTATATACCATAGTCTAGGGTCTGATCATGCTCTACTAACTATTGGAGAGCCAGGAATGTTTAAACACTCACCGCAAAGAATCTACTTACTGACCAGCACTGACATGCCAAGTTGAAAAATCCCCTAGAAAATCAAATCCTAATGCTGCTGGAAAGACTGTGCAGTATGATCTTATCCAGTCATCCTGCCGTAGAGACACGTGTCTATCAATCAGTGGTATTCTGAGAAATTACTGGCACCAGAGCAAGACCAGCTTCCCAATCTCGTGCAGAGAGCTTTGAGCTGTGATCCATGGGAAGGTCGGATAACACAGGCTCAAAAGGAGTGGAAAACAACCTCAGGGCCTAGAGAAAACCCAGCAGAAAGTGTGTCTGTTCGTAACAGGCCTAGAGGAACCGTGAGAGGGCTAATGACATACACATTAGAAACCTGGATTGCAAATACAGAGAACTCCTCTAACTGTGAAGGTGATGCAAGCTGGGAGAGGTGAGTTCTTCGGAGACTAGAACTAGATTTAAGGAAGTTCAGCATGGTCAAGTTCTCAACCACATTTAGGCACTATTAACTGCAAATTACAAGCTATTAGTAATCAATTAGTGATTAGGTATCCGCTCTACAGAAAAGGATCTGGGGTTATGCCAGGCCATAAATGACAGAGGATTGAACAACTGCCGTGCACTTGAGAAAAACGCGCCCTGGGGCAGCTGGCATCCTCTGCAAGACACATGAAGCAATCTTTCTGCTCTGCTCAGCACTGATAAAGCTTCCACTCCAAGCACTGCCCTGTTCAGATGCTGCACTGAAGGAAGACGTGGAGCAAACAACAGGAGGTCAGCGCGCAGTGACGCATGCTAGGAAAGCCTGAACCAGTGGAGAAACTCCTCAAAACAAGCTAGGGGAAAGCACATGCAGAGGTGCAATCTTAGAGCACATATGGAGGCTTTCACCTGTTCTTCACGTCCATTGCGCTGAGGGACTAGAAATAAAAGGTAATGACAGGTAAAATTCAGGTTAGATGTTAGGGAACACCTTCAGTGCTTGGGCTGAGGGGAGCAGGAAACTATGGCCGGGCATCTTTAGACAAACGTCAGCCGGGAATGAGGGATGTAATCAAATCCTGCTGGGAGGCACTGGGATCGGTTAGGTGCCCTGTTGTCTGTAACTGTGCATCCCTGAATAAACAGCTAATTGTTGAGCAGAGAGCTCTGACAGCTGCAGCTCGGTGTTCCAGCAGAAAAGAGATCTATTCTAAAGGCGAGGCAGGATATTTAACAAAAGAAGCGGTCACAAAAAAAAAAAAAAAAAAAAAAGGTAAGAAAAGCTTATGTTCTTTACACAAGCCTGACAAAATTATTGTAAATCTGAGATGTTTTTGGGAATGACCCATTCCAAAAACCCTTTTGTGCTCGTAAGCATTCTCCTTTCTACAGCGAGGTGCTGATCTGTTGGGCACTTGAAAGGCTGAACAGATCTGTGTAACACCTCTTTTCAGGTACAAAGCACCCGTAGCATTCTTGGCTGAGACAGAGATTTATTCCGGCTTGGAACTTCAAAGGGAACCAAGCTCTCGGTTGGAGCAGTGTTTGGGTGAGCTCCTGCAGGCGTAGCTCTGCAAATCCCACAGCAGTGCTGCCGGGGGGAGCACGGAGAGCTTTGCCCTGCCCCGGTTATGGAACCAGCAGTGCGATGGCACGGAGGGGATTGGGTGTGGGGGGGTGTACATGGAGGGATGCAGCGTCCTGGCGGATCCAGAAGGCGTCACGACAGGCGAGCCAGGTCCTCCAGTCCTGGGAGATCTGTGCCATGCACGTTCCCCACGCCCAGATCGTGCCACACCAGTGTTATTTAGAAGGAAAGCAGAAAGCCCAGAGCCTGCTGCCCGCCCTGCACCCCTGGAAGAGGCACTGCCCGCCCTGCACGGACCGAGCGCCTCAGTCAGTAGTTTCTCCATTTGTCACAGGAGCTACTTTGCACTTCGTTACAGAAGGAGGTAGGCGGGGTGCTGAGACGCCGACAGGGAACCTGCCTTCCTGGGTGTGAACTGCCGTAACGTAATGCGTTGCGTGGAGGTATATAGAGTTGTTTCCTGAGGATCACGGCGAGCGGGCACGGTGCAGTGGAATTGCCCTGGAATTGCCGTGTCACAGCCTGAACCGGGACGCTGGGAAACGCTGCAGCGCCAGGCGCTGACGTGGGGCTGCGGCCTCAGCCCGGGTCAGAGCACGGGAGCCGCGAGGCCCGGCGCGGCCAGCAGGGGGCGCCCGTGAGGAGCCGGGGGGNGGGGGGGCGTGGCGTGGCGTGTCGCGCCGCTGAGCTCATCGCGCTGCGCCGCTCCGGGGCCGCTCCTCGGGCCTAGCGAGGCCGGCAGCCCGCGGGTGAGTGCGGGGCTCCTGCGGGGCCTCTCCCCGCGGCAGAGGCCCGGGGCCTAACGCGGCGTTTCGCTGTTTCTCCCCTAGATGTGGGCTGAGGTGTTGCTTCTGCCCTGCAGGGCCCGGCTGCTCCCGCCTCTCCGGCTGCGGCACGGCGCGGCGCGCGTCATGAAGCTGCAGTCCCCGCAGTTCCAGGCGCTCTTCACGCCGGGGCTGCGCAGCGTGGCAGGTGAGCGGGGCGGGGCGGGGCGGGCGATGACCCCGAGCCGCTCCGTGCGGCGGCTCCGGGCCCCGTGTCCATCGTAGGGAGGGGTTATTGCGGCTCTGCCCGGCGCGGTTCTGTTCCTCAGGGCATGTACTCTACGGCACTGCGGTGCCGTCAGCGCGGGTTCATTGCGCCCTGCCGTTACAGGGCGGTGCCGAGCTGCTGCTGGCTGGTTCCCCAGACACCCCCTGTGGCAATCAGACCTGGCCAGCCTGCGTTCTGCATGAGACTGTGTGGCACGTACATACTTGAAGCTTACTGTACGTTCGAGTGTGTATCCCTGCAGCTATCACAGAGCCACGGAGGTTGGAAAAGATCTCAGAGATCCCTCCTTCGAACCCCGACCCACCCACCTCATCCCTCAGGGCCACATCGCCACGTTCCTGGAAAACCCTCAGGGACCGTGACCCCACCACCCCCTGTGCAACTTGTGCTGGCACCTGATGGCTCTTTGGAGAAGAAACTGTTCCTAATTTCTGGCCTCACCCTCCCCTGGGGCCATCACCTCTCATCCTGTTGCTGTTAGCCGGGAGCAGAGTCTGACCCCCCACCTTAGTACACCTGCTTTCAGTTGTAGAGAGTGCTGGGGTCTCCCCTGAGTCTCCTCTTCTCCAGACTGAACCACCCCAGTTCCCTCAGTTGCTCCCCATAAGACGTGTGCTCCAGACCCTTCACAACTTCATTGCCCTTCCCTGAATATGCATCTGTGAACTTAGTCTGTGACAAAGAATGTTATGGCTTCCAGTGGGCTGTGTTTTTTTTTCTTGTGGAGGGTGCTTTATGGTTTCCCTCTCTTTCCCAGAATTGTTTGAGAAGAAGAACTATGAGCTGAGAATAGCAGGAGGGGCTGTGAGGGACTTGCTAAGTGGGATGACGCCACAAGATGTCGATTTTGCCACTACGGCTACACCGGAAGAGATGAAGGACATGTTCACATCTGCTGGTGTTCGTCTGATCAATAACAAAGGAGAAAAACATGGAACCATCACTGCCAGGGTTGGTTTACGATTGGGCTTGGGTCTCTGACTGTACATGGAGGCCGCCCTGAGCGTGTCAAGTGGGGAAGTTGATTCTTATGCTTTCCTCCTCCTACTCCTGATTTCTCAGGTCTTGCTTCCTCTATCCTGCTCATTCCTTTGCTTCCTAATCTTCTGCAGGAGGATTTTTGCAGGCTATATCTAGAAAAAATTTATTATGATGAGTAATGCAAGGATTATTTAAAGGTATTTGTGAGTTTTGATGTCTGCTCTGGATGGAAACATGGTATGTGTTTGCATACAGTACAGTTTGTGCTTGAGCTGGCTACATGCAAACCAATGTGGTGCAGAAAAAAAATATAGCCTTTATGTTTATATTCATGATTGATTTGAAATAACAATCTCTGTGGGATTTTCAGCTCCATGAACAGAATTTTGAAATTACTACTCTTAGAATAGATATTGTCACCGATGGACGACATGCAGAGGTGGAATTCACCACTGACTGGGAAAAGGATGCTGAAAGGAGGGATCTGACTGTCAATTCCATGTTTTTAGGTAAAACTCTTTCAACACTAAATCTGTAGGTGAAACACTGCTTTTCAAATGATGACAGTAAATTTTTCCTCTTGTTCCATTTTGTTTGTTTATACTGCTGTCAGCCAAAAGCTCTGTACAAATAGGGCAAGCCATAGCAAATCACACCGTTTGTCCTCTGCATTTTCAAATAAGAATGTTTATGAACTTCTGATCTTATGTTTTTTCATCTGCTAGGTTTGGATGGGATGCTGTATGATTTTTTTAACGGATATGAAGACTTGAAAAACAAGAAAATAAGATTTGTGGGAAAGGCAAGTGCAAGAATACAAGAAGATTATTTACGAATCCTAAGATATTTCAGGTACTAGCTTTCACTCTTTCTAGATGAGGAAATGAAAATAAGTACTTCTGATGACTAACTGGAGATGTAGGAATGGAGTGGTTTCATGGAAAAAGTTGTAAACCAAAATTCAGACAAAGCTTTTTCTTAAAAAAATGATGAATGAAACTATCACAAATTTTGGCTGCTGTTTCCTTTATGTGAGTAAAAAATACACTGTCCTTAGAAATCAGGCTTCTCAGCAGTTCTGTTACAAATATAATTTAAAGCAAAATAATGAGTTTATTGATGTCCATTTGTTGACACGTAATCAACAGAAGTGAAATTACTCACCCTGAAGCTTTCTGCAAGCTGAGAGGAGGAGAGTAAATCTGATCAGGATTGGTTTATTTGCTTTCAACAGTGTAACAGCTTAACCTGTCTTGTGCCTTTTCCTTTGGCACTGAACTTCTGCAAGTCATATAATTTCTCTGTAGTTTTCTCTTGTAGTACTGCTTGTTGAAGTGGAAAGAGCAGTGAAGAACTAAGATTTGCAGTAGAAAAACATTGCAGATTTCAGAATTTTTCAGAATTACCATGGTGGCTTTTTTTTTTGTCCTGCAGTATTTTAAAGTGGAGTAATCAACATTTGTCATGACGTTAATTCTCTGAGTAGCAGTAAGAAATGGAATAACTGTTCTCAGTCCGTTGTGACATGGAGCCGTTTTATTTGGACAGGTTTTATGGAAGAATCGCAGAAAAACCTGGTGATCATGACTCCAGCACACTGCAAGCAATTAAAGAAAATGCCAAAGGTTTGGCTGGCATATCAGGAGAAAGGATTTGGGTGGAACTGAAAAAAATTCTAATTGGAAACCATGTAAATCATTTGGTTCAACTTCTGTACGAGCTGGATGTTGCTCAATACATAGGTAAAGTGAAATGACTTCAAATGATAGAGGAATAGAAAATGAGGAATAGAAATGAGATGAAACTTCTTTGTTTCTACCTGGAAATAAATTAGGCTTTTTTTTTTTTTTTTTTTTCCTGTTGTTAACATCTCTAGTTCTTATTAACAACACTTGATTGTTTTTTTTTTTTTCCTCTTCTTCCCTTTAGGTTTACCAGTTAATGGAAGTCTGGAGGAACTTGAAAGAGTCAGTAAAAATACTGAAAATTTGTGTCCGAAACCCATGACTGTTCTGACATCGTTGTTCAAGGTGAAGGATGATGTAACAAACCTCGATTTGAGGCTGAAAATCTCAAAAGAGGAGAAAAACCTTGGCTTCTTTTTGCTGAAACACCGTGAGGAGTTAACTAAAGCGATGGGTCCAGAACCACTTAAACCATATCAAGACTTCATAATGGATGTAAGTGTATTTCATATTGTTATACTTTGAGGAATCACTGGCAGACCAGTTCATTTGTCTGGCACTTACTTTTTTTTCCATTTGTTTTGAATCTAGAGAGTGGAAATTGACAAGTGCTTTTGCAACTGTCTGTCCTGGCATATTTTTGCAGCAACATAAAACCTATGTTCTTAAGCAGAGCTTACTTTTGCAAGGTGATAAGTAGTTTCTTATATTTTGCTTCCCACTTAGAAGACTGTCTTAAGTAAGTTAACAAAAAAGATTTTAAAAATGAAAACCAATTATAGCTGATCCATGCAGCTTGTGTTCCGTAGCAACATTTTTAACTAAATTTAAAACTCAGTTCAGCTGGATGCGGTCATCCGAAACTGTTCCTGTGAACATAGCTAGGGCCTGAGACTTTGCTATACTGTCTCAACCGCTTTCCCCTAGTGCATTAACGCATGAGACAGGATCTGAACCTCAGTTTTTCATGTTATATTCAAATTCTGCAATTATTTATTGAGTGTTTGCATAATGCCTGGAACAGTGGTATGTGTTCTTCATGAATTACTGTTAAATGGGCAACTACTTCCAAAGTGAACTTCAAGTAATGAAGTAAGTTTAGCACTTTTATTGCAGTGATTGAGAGTAGTGGTGATGTCAGTCTGCCACAGGGAAGGCAGGAGACCCTGTGTGGATGCAGGCTGAAGATGAGGGTTGAAAAGCTATTACATAAAATGCAAAGGGTTCCAAGTATTTGCCGGAATCTCCAGGCTGAGCCGGACTGAGTTTTAAAACTCAGTTACATAATTACAGATTGCTGTGCAGAATAATGCTTATAGGTGGAGTACAGCACTGTTGGAATTGTGCAATATAATCTCGTAACAAATCCTCTTTTTTTCAGTCTAGGGAAGCAAATACAATTTCGAAGATCTTGGAACTTCTGAAGTACCAAGGAGAAGAGCAGCTTTTGAAAGCAATGCAGCAGTGGACTGTTCCTACTTTTCCTGTTAGTGGCCATGATTTACGGAAAATGGGTATAACATGTGGAAAAGAAATTGGGTCAGCGCTACAGCAGCTACGAGAGGAATGGAAGAAGAGCGGGTACCATATGGATAAAGAAGAACTGCTAAGCTGTCTGAAAAAAGTGTAGACGTTATTAATAAAAGTCAATTTGTGCAGTCATGTGAATGTGATGGATGGATGGATCATGTAGTGACTGTAACATTTGTATAAGACGTTTTGTTTATTTTTTAAGAAAGCTGTGGGCGAGCGTCGTCGCGGGTGGGGCAGGGGGTGGGTGT
>NC_034419.1:18167515-18171528 GCF_002078875.1 Numida meleagris
AAGCAAGCAAGCAAGCAAGCAAGCAAGCAAGCAAGCAAGCAAGCAAGCAAGCAAGCAAGCAAGCAAGCAAGCTAGCCGGACTCTTTCTTTGAGCACATATCACTATGTCAGACCCCTCTTTCTTTGAGCACATATCACTATGTCAGACCCCTTTATCATTTCCCTATGGATGCAATAAAGCTGCAGATAACATCTGTAGGTATCACCTAGTCTTCTGTTTATTCAGCTGGCTGAACATTCTTACAAACTAAAATAAATCAGCAAATCCCACAGAATAAATCACTCCTTTTTTTTGGCCCTTAAAAAGACTCTCCCAGCTTCAACAGGACAGTGCAGATTGTTATTTAACACAGCAGTGGTGGTAGCGAGACTAACAGCAATCCTCATTACTGGGCTGTGCAAGGGCACAAGGATTTAAAGCTTTGACATTTTAGATAATTTCTTCATAACGTGACAACACAATAGCTCTCCAAGAGTCTGAAATTCAATTCAGCATGCTCCACTACCTGCATACAGCCTGAACTGCCATCTTATAGCCTCACTTAGTCACTGTACCTTCAGATGAAGCTACACCAACAGAAATATGAGGCCTTTGGAGACAGGTCCCCAGGCAGGTGCCCACGGCGTTGTGCAAGAACTCCATAGCAATACACATTGTAACCAACAGCCTAGTCCCCCAGCCAGGATGGAGACCCTGGGTCTCAGGGCTGGGCCCCAGCAGCTGGGCACCAGTGGTGCTGGGCCAGTGGCTGGAGGCAGTCATCACTTCCATCATTTTCTGAAAGCACTGCTAAACCTTGCTAAACGACATTAGACCAAACATTTTCTTTCTTCCCAACAGTCAGCAGAAAGCGCCTCCACTACGATTGGTTTTGATCAAATTGAATTTTATTCTTTGCAAATGTTTGCAAGCAACAAGATTTTCCTGAAAAGTTGTCCCAAAAGGCAAACAGAGGAAGAGCTAAAGCAGAGAACGTGCTACACCTTCTGTAGCTTGTACGAAGCAATTAAAGGTGATCAACAATGAAAAGAACAAAATGAATTGCAGCGCATACAAAAATAGCATTATTATTATTTAAAAAAAAACAACAGCTAGAACGTTTTAGAACAAGTGAGCAAGTATCCTGTTATCATCCTACACAGTCATCAAAACGAAGCTATATGGAAGTTTGCAATACTACAGGCTCTGATTGTATGACATTGTTATGCTATTGCAGCAATACTCCAACAGGGCAATCCCCCCTGGTTCCCCCCCCAACCCCAAGATGCCTTTAACCCTTCCTCCATCAGACCTAGCAAGGCCATGGCTGTGCCACCAGCATGCCCATCCCACGGCTGCGTAATTCCCAGGTCTCGCGTAATAAGAAATTACAGTGGGAGAAAAACTCTCTCTCTTGGCAGCAGCCAGTGCATCAATCGGATTAATTACAGCATGAAGCCACGTGCCAACCATTGAATGTAGTAAATATAGCTATTACCATAAGATATGCTGATTTCCTTTGCACTTAGCTCTCAAAAGCTTACGATGACCATATTTGTCAGTAATAATTTTCCACAATCCCAACATTCTAGGAGTTTTCTCTCCAAAAGAGAAAAGATATAGAGAACATTAATCAATGTATCGAGACTTTCATGACACTACATCTGCACTGAAAGTCACGTGCTTGCTGGCTGTGCATTTTGTGATTGTTACACACGTAGCACTTTAAGGGCCAGCTTCACCATGACAGGATTCCCCAGTTTTGCAGTAAGCTGAGTTATGCTTGTTTTCAACCTGCAAAGTCACAGACTTTGAAATGGCAAACACCTCGCAGAAGGTTAAGCAGATGAAAAACCATCATCAACACTAAAATACAGTTAGTGCTAAATTCACTTGAGTTGTCTCACTTGGTAATGCTAGCTACGCTTGACAATATACCTATATACACAATACCAAAAATATGCCTATTTTTGCATCTAAGCACTGTGAACATAATGCCATTTTTAATTCATGCCATCTGAAAGACTTGGCCAAAACCCAAAACACCCTGTGAAGTTCAGTGAGAGCTGAGAAAATGATCATCCTGAAAGCCTCGCTCGCTTAAAGCAAATGGCAGCAGAAGATACTTAAGCACCTTAGCGCTGCCCACAAGCCCTACTGAGGGTAACGGGAACAAGAGACACTTGAGTATCTTAGAGGGAAAAAACCAAACCAAGCCTGCAGCTAAGCCACACGTGGCTCTGCGTGCAGGGAGTGAGGGGGAAGCTAAGTGTGATTCCAGTGGTTACCTAGGTACAGAAGTTTCACAGTCTCTCACATACTACTCCTTATTTTAGTCTTTTGAAAGCTTATTACATAAACATAATGAACGTTTTCTATAAGAAAATGAGCGCCATTCACCCCCTATTTGTTCAGAATTATATTCAAAGAAGTATTGCTTTTCACAGTTCACTGGCAAGTCAGAGTACTGCACAGACAATTAAACATGGTATTGAAGATGTCTACGGAGAAAACAAAAGTTATTACAGAAGCACAGAGGTAGAAGGCTTCAAAGAACTAAACCTGAGTTACACCATTATAAGCCATTAATTTCTACATACTTAGCACAATATCCTAACAGCCTTTCAGCATCTGGCATCATCTGGATTTTTCCTAAGCTGTACTGTAACAAATACTACGTTCCCACTTAGATCAGATCATATTTGTCTTGCAGACTCTGACCTTAGCCTCTCAGTGCAGTAATCTGTCCATGCTACATGTCTGACGCGACTGGGAAGGAACAATTACTGGGTTACACCTTCAACCTTTAGCAGTATCGTCTTGTATTTAACAATGCAAGTTCTTGAAAATTTACACAGAAGAAATAAAGAGTGAATGAAAAAAGCTTCAAGAGAAAAAAAGAAGCGTGTATGTACACTCACAAACTGAAGAAATCTTCTCATCTTCAGTTTCTGCATTCGTTCTGAGGCGGAAAAAAAACAACCAAGCAGTAGCAAAAGCTGCCCCCTCTTAGCATCCATTTCTGTAGGAGAGACAGAATTCCAGGAAACAAACTGACTGAAAAAGAGTGGTGGGAGAAAAGTACTGTCAGTTTCTTTCTTTAGGGTAAGGTAAGAATGTAAAATTTTACCTTATGATATTAAAGCACTGAAGATAAAAAGATATGCTGACTCTCTTGTCAAAATATGTATTCGAGGAAAATCTCCATAGTTAGGTATTTTGGAGAATACTTCAGAGAATCCTAGGCATGCATTCCTGTAAACTAATCTTCCACAGAAATCATTTTGAAAAATACAAGCACATTCAACAGTCAACAACAGTAAATGACGATGTGTTTTATGTTCTGGGACCGATCAGTGTATTCTGTATAAATAATTTAAAATTTAAAAGACTTCTAAAGTCAGAAACGCTCAGTATATCAGAGAACTTCTAAGGACCAAATACTTCATATAAGCTCCTTTCAAAGGGCATTTTCTGGCACACCTGTTCTAGCTGCACCCAGCAGTCAGCTCTGCCAGTTACAGCACTGCTACTGACATCACCAACACTGTATCCCTCAGCCTCGTACTCTCTTTGATGGTGATTCAGCAAATATTTCACAAACATCATGAGATTAAAATTGGAAGTATTCCACATAGTTAGAAACAGGGATTCTCATCAAAAACACTTTTAAGTATAGTAAGGGAAATATCCTGCAGTGAGTTACTGGTATCTACCATCATATGTTGCATAATTATACTCTATTTCTTTCACTGCAGGCTGATAGCAGCAAGCATTGCCAGAAATGAAAGTTCAGAGGAAGTAGAAAGTTCAGAGTCAAGTCTGTCCAAATGAATTAAAGTGATTTCCTGGTGTGTCGTGCCACCTTCTCTCCACAGCTGTCATTTTACAGAATCAACCTTCAGTTCTCCGCATGTCTGAAACAACAGCAATGTGGATGCACACCAAACGCCAAAGGTGAAGCTTTCTTTGCGCGTGGCTGCGAGTTCTTGTTTTGTTGGTTTTTAAGTGAGCATCAAAAGCAGAACTAAGC